>NW_007728376.1:143501-145926 GCF_000696425.1 Galeopterus variegatus
TGATTTGTCTTTGTAAGGCAGATAGAGATTCAGCTGTGGAGGTGAGGGCCTTTTGTAGTTTATTATTAACATCTTGTACCACCCATAAAGTATGTCCTAAGGCCCCGCCCGACAGGCTGGTTGCAACAATTGATGTTGTTAAGGACATTCCCACTAGGACTGGGAGAAAGGCGGCTTAATGCTGTCTTGCGGATGGATGGATAAGGTGGAAAAGCTCTGCGTGGGAATATAAAGTTAGTTGGGGAACAACTGTGACTAAGTAGCAAGGGACGGAGGTATTAGGAAAGATAAAGNACGAGACTTGATCAGAATACTGTCTTGTCTCCCATCTCTTGCGTCTCTTGCTCTTTTCCCATTCCCACTCCCCCCTCCAGGATCTGCGTTGAATATCCCGTGGGTCGGGACATCAACCAATGTACAACTATTAAAAAGCAAGGATAGCCAAGCTGGGGCTGCTAGAGCTCAGGGGAAGAGGAGGAGAGACCTAAGTAGTTCATGAAGGCAGGAGAAGCTGCAATAAGAGAAAGAAAGGATTGCTCCATCCATTTTGAGCCCTGGCCACTTCAAGCCTAGAGCTGGTGAGCACATGGAGCAAGAGCTGGCAAAAACTACAGCTGAGCCTTTCATATGACCTTCTGGGAGGCAGCAGGGGAGAAGAGGGTCTTGGTGGCCCCCAGGCCAGCAAGACCACTAACAGGGTTCCCATGGACCCACACAGGAGCAAGGAGCCAGAACAACTGAAAAAAAGGAGCCACTCAGAGGCCAGTGAGTCATTGCAAGGGACCAGCACATGGCCCACCCCATGGGCAATGTTTGGAGCACCGGCAGTGAGGGAGACAGGCCCACTGGGGGAACATTGGGCACAGCATGGACGTCTCATCTGCCCACCAATCAGTAAAGGCCCACCCAGTGGAGACTGGTCAGGAGTACAGATCTGCAGGGGGGTGCAGTTTGCTGAAAAGTCTCAGGCCTGGACTAGAGTTTACACACAACCCAGGTGCACCAGACCTCACAAGACCTGGAAGTACCTACAAGGTCAACAATTAAAACTTGAGCTGCACAAAAAGCCTTCCCCAGGGAATCAGCAGCAAAGCAGCAACTTAGCTCAACCTCAAGGCTCAAGTGCTGGTCCCCACAGGAAGTTCCCCTATTTAGAAGTAAGCAGAGGGCAATAAATTAGTTCCGGTGCAGAGTGTAAGTGGTGGGAACAGCAAATAATGTAAAACGGAAGTCACAGAAAAGAACAAATTAAAAAATTAGCTAGAATAATACTAATAATAGTAATTTTTTATTCGTGCTTTTTGTTTGTTTTCTTTGTCCACAGACCAGAGACAAAGCTTGATATTAATTAGTAAAGGTCTCACATCACCAAAGACCACCTAAAACCTAGAATGACCGGAAGCCCCCTGGGCTCCCAAGCCAGGGATGGGTGAGAGCCAGGGGCCTGAGTCATGCCCTCTGACATCCCCAACCAGCCCATTGATGACCACTGAGCTGCTGCGGGAAACACCCTGGGCTAATGACCTGGGGTGTTGTGGGGCCTTAGGCCTCAGCCACACCTCCACAACACCCACAACCAGCCCAGCAACAACCACCAAGCCACCATAAGAAGCATCCCATGCTCCTGAGCTGGGGCGGTCAGGAGGTGAGGGCTTCAGCCACACCCCTGTGACATCTGTGTGCAGCCCAGCAGGGACCAAGCCACCACTGGAAGTCCCCTGGTCTTTCCTGCAGGAATGATGGGGGTGCCACAGGCCTCAACTACACACCCCTCCTTTCTCCATCTCCCACCTTATTCCCTTTCCTCTCCCCCATTCCCCCTCCCCCAACTGCTCCACAACATCTTAGAATGTAAAAAAAGAATAATACTAATAAATAAACTTTAAAAAACACATTCATATTATTCTCTTATCATTTCTTCAATTTTTGTAAATTTGATAATGAATTCTTTTTCATTTCTCAGTTGGTAATTTGAGTCCTTTCACTTACTGAATCTAGCTAAAGGTTTATCAGTTTTGCTGATCTTTTTAAAGAACTAATATTTAACTTCACTGTTTTTCTCTATTGTTTCTTTCTTATTTCATTGATTTACACTCTAATCTTTATTGTCCTTTCTTCTTCTTGCTTTGGGTTTACTTATTTATTTATTTTTTATTCTTGCTTTTTGTTTGTTTACCCAGTTACTTAAGTGGAAGCTTAGGTTATTAATCTGAGATCTTTTTTTTTTTCTTTTCTAATATGGGTTTATAGCTATAAATTTCCCTCTAAGTACTGCTTTACCTTCATCCCATACACCTTGATGTGTTTTTATTTTCTGAATTTGTGGGGGTTTTTTCTTATTCAAAAGTGTATTGTTTAGTTTCCAAATATTTGTGAATTTCCCACATTTCCTTCTGTTAAGTTCTTATTTAATTCTGTTGTGGTA
>NW_007728376.1:145936-160599 GCF_000696425.1 Galeopterus variegatus
TAACTCAATTAGCAAACTACTCTTGATTATTCTGTTATTGAAGTCCTATTCTTTTTTGCTTCTTTTTTGTTTTTGGTGGCTGACTGGTACAGGGATCTGAACCTGTGACCTTGGTGTTACCAGCATCATACTCTTCCAAGTGAGCTAACTGGACAGCCCCAGTCTTGTTCTTTACTTAAGCTTTTGCATTTGTTGTTCTCTTGGATTGGGACATAATATTATCATTCTGATCTGAGCTCAAATGCCACCTCTTGAGATCTTCTTTGACAATCTAACATATTTTATACTTCACTTTTACTAAGTTCTCTTATCACATCATTTTGATTGTTTTCTTCTCAGCATTGGTCAGTAACTAAAATTACTAGTGGCCATTCTGTACTCTGGACCACTTGCTAGGCTTGCTAGGTAATCGCTGTTTCCATGAATCCACAAGTAGAATTCATTGTTTCCAATATCCCTCTACTCAGGGTGGCACTCTCAATTTCTGATGGTAATTTTACTACTGTCCTCTCTCTTCTCTGTGTTGTCTCCTTCCGATACTCTGCCCTGGTGTGAGCTCTGGAGCTGTTTCTATTTACACCCCCCCTCCCCAACAAACCCCCCAAGTACTTCATTGAAATTATAGATGAGTATTCTCTGTTTTACAGTTAAGCTGTATGTGTGTGCTATGGGTGGTTTCTATTTACTTTTCTTGTTAGCCTGTGTGTTTTTTGGAATATGTGCGGACAGATTTGGAGATGCCATTCATTCTACACGTTTTTTTTTTTTTTTTTTTTTTTATGGCTGGCTGGTACAGGGATCAAACCCTGGACCTTGGTGTTATCAGCACCACACTCTAACCAACTAAGCTAATCAACCAGCCATATATCATTAAATTTTAAAGTATATTTTAATATATATTTGGTACCCAAACCAAACAACATATCATTTCAAAGTATATTTAACAAATTATGTTACTTTCATAGTTTAAAATAAAGTTGTTTCACTTAGTAAGTCAGAAAAAAACTAGAAAAATTACCCGTCTCTATATTAGATATTATAAATGGCCTTTATAATAAAATTTACTATGTTGATCTGAAATAAACACATATGAGTGTACTTCAAAAAGTTCATGGAAAGATTAGTATCTTTCAACTGTACTTTTCCACTAATTTTTTAAAGTACTCTCATAAAATTATATTTGATCATATCACATAAAATGATAAATATTTTTTAAAAATCATGAGGAATTTGAAAGACTATGTATTTCTCTTCTTAAAAGTTAAGAAAGGGCCGGCCCGGTGGCGCACTGCTACAGTGCGCCGCTTGGGAGTGTGGCAGCGCTCCCGCCGAGGGTTCGGATCCCACGTACAGACCGGTTCCCGCTCACTGGCTGAGCGAGGTGCGGGCGCGACACCGAGGGTTGTGATCCCGTTGCTGGTCCCGGTCCGGTGCGGGCGCGACACTGAGGGTTGCGATCCGTTGCCGGACACGAAAAAAGACAAAAAGGAAAAAAAAAAAAGTTAAGAAAGAAATTGGGAAGATTCTTTATAGCATTCTGCTTATATAATGTATAATGAACTATCTACTATGCACTTTGATATCCCAGGATAAATTGCCAATGTAAATGCAAATAATTCTCCCTGGCCATGCGTCTCTGACAATCTGTGAGTAGCTCACTAAGAGATCTCAATGCCGAACGTATTTTGACTTAATTTTCATTCTGTTAATGGTTTAAGTGTTTCACTCTTGAATGCTCCCTAGGAAAGGTGCAAGGTTACGATTTCTAAAGGTTTCTTTTTTTTTTTTTTTTTGTCCTTTTTGAGACCGGCCGCACAAGCTAATCAACCAGCCATATATCATTAAATTTTAAAGTATATTTTAATATATATTTGGTACCCAAACCAAACAACATATCATTTCAAAGTATATTTAACAAATTATGTTACTTTCATAGTTTAAAATAAAGTTGTTTCACTTAGTAAGTCAGAAAAAAACTAGAAAAATTACCCGTCTCTATATTAGATATTATAAATGGCCTTTATAATAAAATTTACTATGTTGATCTGAAATAAACACATATGAGTGTACTTCAAAAAGTTCATGGAAAGATTAGTATCTTTCAACTGTACTTTTCCACTAATTTTTTAAAGTACTCTCATAAAATTATATTTGATCATATCACATAAAATGATAAATATTTTTTAAAAATCATGAGGAATTTGAAAGACTATGTATTTCTCTTCTTAAAAGTTAAGAAAGGGCCGGCCCGGTGGCGCATGCTACAGTGCGCCGCTTGGGAGTGTGGCAGCGCTCCCTGACACTAGATACACAGTCAATACAAGCAATTTACTGAGGTCAGGAATTTGGGGTTTGGAGTCTGACAGATCGGGATGGAAGCTCAGTATCAACACTCATTCTTTGAGCCTGGGCAATTTAACTTCTCTATTTTCTCGTCTGGACCATGAAGAATACCTACTTTGTATGACTGTTGAAAAGACTAAAGAGATAATAATACAAGGAATACTAACTGCTTAAAAATATTAGCTATCACTATTATCATCACATTTACTGCTGAGGAAACAGTGGATTTAACATGTGGACAAAAGCAAAAGGTAAGGAGAGTGATGTATTTGGATACAGGGTGACATTTTTTATCACCAGTTTAGGAGTGATATATGCAGGAAAAAAAAAAAACCTTAGAAAGGCCCTCTTAATTCTTATTTATTTGCATGACAATTTATTTGCGTGATTAGATTGCCACTGTAGGAAAAAAAAAATTAACTAAGCTATAAATAAGATGAAAAGCTTTCTAGAGGGAAAAATGAATTACAAATCACATTGTGCCATTTCCACCTTACACTTCTTTCTGCAGGCTTATTAACTGTTGACATACAACCTTTATGCTAAGTGGCTAATTGTTCTTTACTAATCACTCACCAAGTGGTCGCTTTTACAAAACTAAGTAGATTGTATCTTTAAAGGATAACAAAGGGCACATACTGTATGCTGATAAGTGCAGTGGGAAATCTACCTCTAAATTTGAGAAGCCATGGTTAGTGAAGGAGAAGTATGGCTAAATTTCCTAAGTAATTACAGACCTTTGTCTCAAAGGGTCCTGCTCATTAATGTGTTGTTTGGAGGCTCCTTGGGAATGTCTCGATTAAGTGGTCATATTTAGGGGGAGAAAAAGAATAAATTACTCTTAACTGTTTGGCAAAAACTGTAGAGGCAGTTTCCTAATGGTTGGGGATGGGGGCAGAGATGGCATATCAAGACTGCCCTGTCTATAGGATGATTCTAAAATTCATATGGAAATGCAAAAGGCCAAGAATAGCCAAGAAAAATAACAAATACAGAGGCCTTACGCTACCTGATATCGACATCCATGATAAAGACAGTAATTAAAATAGTGTGCTACTGGTGTAAGGATAAACATGCTGACCAGCGGAACAGAATAGAGAACCCAGAAAGATCCATATATATATGATCACCTTGTACATGACAAAGGTGAAATCGTTATACGGTGAAGAAGAGATGGTTTTTCTCAATAAATGATTCTGGAACAGCTGGTAATCCATAAGAAAAAACTTCTACCTTAAACCTAACTTATAATATTAACAAAAATGAACTCAGTAAGATTTTATACTTAAATGTGATAGAATACAAAAATTTTTAATAGAAAACATAAAACATCTTCATGACCTTGGAGAAGACAAACATTTCTTAAGCAAAATATGCTCACAATAAAGACGTATGTGGTAAGTTGTACCACATTAAGAGCTTCTTTTGGTGATGCTCTGTCCTCTCAACAAAGCCTCTTTCTCATGGGTGGGAGATTCATCTGGGCCTGACATCCGCAGAGGTATGTAACATGCAACTAGAGTGCAGGCTGACTTGGGGTGAAGTGTTAAAACCCTGGCTGTCTTGGGCAAGTTTATATCCTCCCCATGCCTCAGTTTCCTCATCATTAAAATGGGGCTAATGATACCTGAGTTGTTGCAAGGATCAAAATGAGGTACCAAAGGAAAACAGTTAGAAAAGTGATTGATACAGGTAGCTTAATAAATGTTACCTGTCAATTCATCTTTTTCCAAGGTATGCTGTCCCCAAGGGAGCATGGCCCAGGGTAAACCTAGGGAGCTGAGGGCTTTGGGGCTTTACCCAAAAGCCTCCACAGGCAGAGGGAAGGGCACTCCTGGGTGTGCTGCACTTCATCAGCACTGCAGTGAGGAGCAGGCACATGTGTTTCAAGCCTGCACAGGAGCAGAGGAGAAATCGGAAGCATATAAGTGAGAGGAGCCTGCTCCAGTCAAATGTGTATCTGCTACATAAGTACATTCGTCCCTCTGTATCTGTGGGAACTGGTTCCAGGACTCCTCATGGATACAAAAATCTGTGGATGCTCCAGTCTCCCAGTCGGTCTTCTGTATTTGTGGGCTCCACATTGCAGATTTAGCCAAGCACGGATGAAGAACACATGGGTACAGAGAGTTGGCTGTGTCTTGCTAAAGTCATATAGCAGCCACGGCTTCAGTTGCCTTCAAAGAATCAGTCGGTGATGGGACATAATAATCAACTACATTGTATATTGACAAAAAAAAAAAAAAAAATCAGGAGTGTTGCCTGTCAGAGGGCAGGAAATGGAAAAACTCGTGAGGTGTGTAGTAGTGGATATGACAGCAACCAGGGAGGTTGTGACATCATACACCCATGCTTTCTGGTCCCTGGATCTAGCCTCTACGCAGCACTATGGACCCTTTGCAGTTACTGGCTAAAGATAGCCCAAACATAAAAAGCCTCAGGTAGACAGCAGAAAGTCAGCTTATCATCAACAAGATTACAGCGTTTAGTACCTAGAATAACGGACTTTGTATCAGTAGAATACATATGTATAGCAGTATACATACTGGCTTTGTACCCTGTAGAATGTACCTACACAAGAAGCCAATTCTTCATCAGGATACTTGAAGGTATTTGAATACATATCAAAATAACATAATGGCAATAAGCTGAGGTGGGCTAAAGAATAAATTCCCAGAAGAGCTAATGGGGCTGGAAATCTGGACATTTCACGGCCGACAATGCTCTTTCTGCTTTTCTACTGAACAGTATTGCACCCTGCCTCAGAGGCCATCTCACTCTGTAAATCCCTGCTCTGGCTCTCTGTGAACATGTTAAGTTAGACAGCAATCAGCGGGCTGAGGGAGTAAGCTAGGAAACACACTGTGCTAATAGTCTAACTTTCAGTAATTACACAGATTCACTAATGTCAGAGTCTCTACCAAGCCTTCTCTCGCTGAAGGCAAACTTCTTCGGGGAGTCACACTAGACCCAGAGTGGCTGGTGAGCGCTGCAGGCACAGAAGGGCCCAGCTCGATGGTGCCAGAGTCATCTTCCAGCAGGCTTGCTGCACTCTCTGCAGGTTCAGACACCGTTCCCTTCAGTGTAGCTGGACACTGCCAGCTTCTCTCCCTGAACAGTGTGGCCACTAATGCCTTTCCTTGAGTATGTTCTAGGCCCCAGGAATTCAATGCCAGCATTCCTTGTCACACCAGAATCCAGCCATGTTCCCAGACCAATCATCCCAATCTCAGATTATGTCATTCCCACAAACAGCTGGCTTGACCTTCATTTCTAATTTTGGATAAACAGTATGGCAGGTCTGGGAGCACCGTGCAATCACTACCACAAACCACCCATTTCACTGAGCTTGGTAAAACAGGTGCTCTCCCCCTCCTAACACTGAAAAGCCATGCCCCCTTATTAATAGTTACCAGTCTTGAATGGAAAACCGAACATTCACTCTGTGGGGTATACAGGGGGAAGGGCCTTACCAGCTTTCACCTCGGTGATGGAAAATGGTGGGCAGGGGCTGCCTTTTCCAAACAGTTCTTGAGTGAGTGCACAGACACTTATTTGCAGTGAGCAGACATGGGGAGTGGGGGAAGAACTCTCAAGGCAACGAGGCTCAGGCTCCCGGGCCCTTCTCAGATCCAGTCTAGGTTCCTCTGCTCCCTTCTACCTCTGAAGGCCCTAAGAACCGACCTTTTCTTCTCTCTGCTTTGTATTAGCACCAATTACTCCATCCTCTGGGGGATTCCTCTCTTCCCCAAGTTACCCATGGAGTGGAAAGGGCTGAGAGAGGCTACAAACACATGTATTATTATCTGTAACTAAGACCATTAAATGAGAACAGCTTTCAATACCTACCAAACTATCAAAATACTCCCTGGCACTTCTCCAGAACTAAAATGAGCCTGAATACATGAGAGTAAGAGCTCCTCTTCCCCATCTCCTCAGTACCATTACCCAACTTTCCTAGCTAATGACAGCTATGAGTCAGATGTACCATTATTTATTTCCCAAATGACTTAAAGCAAAGCATTACTAAGGCAAAAAGACTTAATTTTTATAGACTGGCAACAGTTGGGAGATTGACAAATTGCTGAAGGAACAGAAATGAGGAAACTCATGTTCTCTTGCAGAAAAGTTTGTTACTCTAACATGAACAGTCAACAGAATATAAACTAATTAAGAGACTATGTTTTTAAAACAAGTACTCTGGACAATTACAGAAAGTAATGTTTTTGTAAACCATGCTTTAAATAAACAATTTTTAAAACAATACACAGTTGCTCAGCTTTGCTCTTCAAGTTTTTCACTACATCTAAAAACTGGCAAGTTTTCTACACAGTGACGTAAAGTAAGCACAACAGTTCAAACAGGCATCCATTTCGGAAGAGTAGTCAATTACACAATTGACAATTTTAACAATTATAATAGTTCTGAAATGGCAAATAAAAATTCTGAATGATGATTAGACACTGGATCCTACTGTGCAAAGTACTAATGTTGTAACAGAGGAACAGGTATTGCTTATTTCTGGGCTGACGTGGAAACAGAGTATCAGTAATCTAGGCCTAACGTCAATGAGCATTAATTGGAAATTTATCTATGTACTTCCTTTACAGTCCTATACTCTCCTATTGCAGTTCTATGTACAAATTTGAAAAAAAAATGTGCAACAAGTTTATACAGGAGGGATTTTCACTAAATCTTGAGAAAAATAACTATGGTATCATTGTTCAATAAAGAAAGGTAAATGTATCTAATTACACTCTTGATAACTGGAAACATGAATTGCTATGGTAGGAAATTCTTAAGAAAAACTCCCCAAATTCCAAAATAATCCTATGCCACCATCTGAAATGTTCTAATCAGTTCCAAAATTGCAGCATACTAGCAAATAAGGTACTTATATCAAAATGAAATAAATTGCTAAGATTCTAGCTAAGTAACTTTTATGACCATCTAAAATTAAGTTTTAACCTTATAACTTTAGCAATACATATGGAACACTTACATTCAATCATACAGATTGTAATCCATTTAATCTTGTAAAACACTATGTAACAAAAGTATGGGAATGAGCACACTGGCAAATCAGTATGCTCTCACCAACTCTACAACTGTAATAAATTTAATACTGTAAACACACACTGAACACATTAGAGCACTGCGGAAAGAGTTCAGCTGCTTTAACAAGTCATATTATAATTTTTATGAGCTAAGAGAGTAGAGGCAAATGGAATTCTTAGAACATCAATTAAAAATAGATTTTTAAAGAAAAAGGTCCCAATTCTTTCTTATATACACACAAAAGTTCATCATACAGCAAATGCTGAATTTATACACTGGAGTTTCTGGTAGCAACTACACATTTAGAATTAAAATAAACAGAGCTGTCGCACTGATCCGAGACAGACTGCTCAAGTCTGTGCAGGATGGAACACAGCTGCGCAGGAGCTGCTGCCTGCACTCTCATTGCTGCTTCTCAAAGGCAAAAACCAAGTAAAGACCTAAAAAGTTTGAAAAACACAAAAGTTTAGTTTCTCATATCCTCAGGGTAAACAAAACAATATTCTCAATCCTGTTCATAATTTGGTGAAAATTCTTAGGCTCTTAAGCAGCATTTTTTTTTCTTTTTTGGACAGCTGGCCAGGATCTGAATTAAGCAGCTTTTAAAGAGGAAAAAAATCCCATTAATTCTAAGAATTTCTCTCTTATTTGTGTCATACCAAGGCAGATATGGGGTCATACTCATATATGTATACTAGAAAACAAATACCCACCTACATCAATAGTTCTAAAAACAGTTTGAGGTTTAAAAAAACAAAAACAAAAACTGAAAGTATAAAAAAGCAAAGAGAACTAAAACTAAAAACATCTTACTGCTCAAATCTTTTTTACCTGGAGTGAGGATAAGTAGATAGAATAATTGCACTACAATGGCAGTGATAGTCTAAGTTTTCAATTCAGAAAAACGTTTTTTTAAAAACTAATAAGTATAAGGAACATATATAACATGACACATTAAAATTTATCCAATTATCCAATCATTGTGTCGTAGGGCCTGGTAAGGAAATTGAGCCAAAAGCCACATGACAATCGATACTTAAAATACCTGAACAAGTGATGAATCCCGAAAACATTACAAGGATATTCAGGGCATACTCTAGGATACTCAACAGTGACTCAAGATACAGGCATGTAAGTTGGAGGCCCTGCTCCTTAAGCTGACTTTGGAGGATAGACTGCACAGCAGGAATGCCACACTGTTGCTCACAAAACACTACTGTGGTCATGCCACTCTCCTGCTCTAAAGTTTTCAGGTTTTAATGATCACTTTGAAAGAGAATCTTTGAAATTGTCAGTTAACCTACACTGATGATATACTCACTTGTAGCTTCCCATTCTGATTTACTTAAAGTTCCCTAAAATAAAAAATTAAAAAAAGAAAGAGAAAAAAAGATTGATTTAGATTCAAGAAGTAAACATATGCTTATTTTTCAATAAGGGACAGAGGTGGCCAAAAAACTTCACTGTAACCATACATACAATTTACTGTTAATAGTACCGTGATCTGAACACATAAAAGAAGTCAATGAGATTAACTTTTAATGACGTCTTCTCACTATTTTTGCCCTCCCGTCATATTCTCTAATCTACTGATTCTCAATCAAAGGGTGAATGTGTGTAAAAATGGTATTAGTGTGTATGTATGTATCTAACTAGAATAAGCATCTGTATTTTTAACTTGAAAAATGAAAAACAGAAGCCTATCTTGAAACATCAAATAGCACTGGAGGAGAAAATAAAACTTTTGTGTTTTTCCAAAGGAATCACAAAATAAAGTACATATAATACAAAAAAAATAAATTATATTTAAATAGGTGTATTGAAAAGCATCTCAATACAGTAATATATGTGCTCACTTTGCACATGCCACTGACTAACAAGACATAGTGGCAGTTCTAGTAATAAATGTAATTTTTAAAAAGTGATGAATGTAAACAATATTCTAAGATTAGCAGAAATGTGTTATGAAATATCTGTAAGTGCTACGTATAAGAAAGTCAGAGCTACAGCTAATATCACTGTGGTATTGTTGCATTCTTAATCAAAAACAACAACAACGACAACAAAAAACAAAGCCACTGCATTAAAAAAAAAAAAGTAGACTTTCTCACAGAAGTTAGTGAAAATGAAGATGTAATTTTTTCCTGTTTAAATCCATGAAACCCTGAATTCTACCTGTGCAATGCTGTGAGTCAGCAGTGCCTAGGTTAGCGGGGAAACTTGCAGACCAAGCCCTATCCTTACTACCTCAAATATAGCACTCTATTCTCAGTTCACTAAAATAAATTTTATTGCATATTCTTTGGTTATAAAAAGTCAACATAACTTAGAGGAAATAGCTATCATACATCTGTAATTCAGTGGGCCCAAGTACTGTAGACAACTGAAATAAACACCTAAGTCCCCATATAATGCATGTTTTTTTCCTTTCCCATTTGCTAGGGAAATAGCTATCATACATCTGACTATAATTCAGTGGGCCCAAGTACTGTAAACAACTGAAATAAACACCTAAGTCCCCATATAATGCATGTTTTTTTCCTTTCCCATTTGCTACAAAATACTTTAAAAAATGAAATCTTACCAAAGGTAACCTTACTTGACTGTTCTTCATGTACTTTGCTGCATGTTCATAGTCATCCACCTTCTCAGAGGCAAGTTTAGAATTCTCGTTTGCAGGATACAGCTGGGGAAGCAAATGAAATGTCTAGTTCAGACATTACACTGAAATTTACAATTCAGAAGTAAACACAATAAATTACTGAGATAAAATAATTAGGGGAATAATTCCTAAGTATTACTTCAAGACTGCAAACTACACATACTTTTGAAATATAAAAAAAAGGGTAGAGGGTATCCTCTCTTAAAGCAGCAATAGCAATAGCTGCTTTAATGGTCAACTTTTATCACAATTTTAGAATATTTACAGCTGGACTAAAACTGGTGATAACATAATTTAATCACCACTGGGATATGGTGCAACAAACACTTGCATCTTCTTGACTGCTAATCAAGGGCTTTTTCTATTACAATACCAAGCTTAATGAAGGTGTTATCCATACAACTAATGAATACTAATATCATGGCAATTTAATAGCCATGGAAAGCATAAACAGCAACTAGAAATAATACAAATGAAAAGGTCAAGTCCACAGAGAACCCTGTTTAAGATAACAAAGATGAAAGTTCAAGAAGATAAGGAAAAGAATCCAGTCTCCAAAATATAGGCAGTTCCCATATTTACGTAAGAATCTGAGAAGGGTCAGAAATAAATGCTGTTTTTTTAAGGATACACTGGTCAAATGATTATTCAAATTGCCTCAAGCACTATTTTTAATCCAGTTAAAGTAATATCTCTTCATACTATTAAGTATTTTGCCTTTTAGTACATGTAAATCAAAACATAAATTACATAAAACTCACACATTGACAGCCAACTGATTTTTGACAAGGGTGCCAAAAATATACACTGGGGAAAGGACAGCCTCTTCAATAAACGGTGCTGGGCTCACTTGGGAGAGCTCGGTGCTGATAACACCAAGGTCAAGGGTTCAGATCCCCTTACCGGCCAGCACCAAAATACATACAAAAGATTAAACTTAAAGAAAACACACACGCACACAAAGATTAAAATTAGATCCCTATCTCTCACCATAAACAAAAATCAACTCAAAATGGATCAAAGACCTAAATTTAAGACCCGAAACTATGAACCTACTAGAGAAAAATATAGGGGAAATGCTATACACAATGGGAGTGGTCAGCACTTTTTTTGAGAGAAACTGCAAAGGCACAAGCAAGTGAAACAAAATTACACAAATGGGACTACACTGAACTGAAAAGCTTCTGCACAGCAAGGGACACTATCAACAAAGTGAAGAGACAACCTACAGAATTACACTGAACTGAAAAGCTTCTGCATAGCAAGGGACACTATCAACAAAGTGAAGAGACAACCTACAGAATGGAAGAAAGTGTTTGCCAACTACACATCAGAAAAGGAGCTAATTTCCAGAATATATATCTGGAACTCACCCAAACTCAACAGCAAAAAACAAATAACTCAATTAAAAAATGAGCAAAGGACCTGAACGTTTTTCAAAGAAAGACATATAAATGGCCAACAAGCACATGAAAAAGTTCTCAAAATCACTACTCATCAGGGAAATGCAAATTAAAACCACAATGAGATATCATCTCACTCCAGTTAGGATGGCTATTAAGAACAAGACAGAAAATAACAAATACTGGTGAGGATGCAGAGAAAAGGGAACCCTCCTGCATTGGTAGTGAGAATGTAAATTGGTACAACCATTGTGGAAAACAGAGAACTACAAACAGATCTACTGTATAATCCAGTTATCCTATTACTGGGTATATACCCCAAAGAAAGACATCAAAAAGACACCTGCACTCCCATGTTCATTGCAGCACTATTCACAATAGCCAAGAGATAGAATCAACCTAAATGCCCATCAAGAGATGAATGAATAAAAAACTGGTATATATACACAATGGAATACTATCATTTGCAGTGACATGGATGGAACTAGAAACCATCATGTTAAGTGAAGCAAGTCAGGCACAGAAAGACAAATACCACATGATCTCACTCCTATGTGTAATCTTAAAAAAAAAATGGTTCTCATAGAAGTAGAGAGAAGAATAATGGTTATCAGAGGCTGGGACGGGAGGTGGCCTGAGGAAGGAGAAGTGGTGGACTAATAGGTACAAAACTATACCATCTACCCTAAGTGAATCATTGTGCAGTATATGCACGTGTGGAAACACGCTGTACTCCACAAATATGTACAAGTAAATGTTAAAAAAAAAAAAACCCAGCCAAACACACCCAACCATAAATCACATAAAATATTTAATAGAATAACCATCTATTCTACAAAGGTTATATATTCTTTTAATATATTCCGTTGTCTTATTGTAATAAACCAACTAGCAAGGAACCACTTTAAACCTAGATCTCTCTAATAAACTTTGAAGAAAAGGATCCACGAATGTCCACCTGCTATTTTCTGTTCCCCTTTTCTTTATAAATATCCTACTGCAAGCTCAGGCATTGGAAATCAAGCTATTTACTTGCTGTTTAGAAAGTCTTCAGGAATTTGAGACTTCCATATTGTCAGCATTAGCAACTTTACTTTTTATACTATTCTAACACAAAGGATATAAAGAGATGATACCAACTACGTTTTTTTTAACTTTCCCACATGTTGTAGTTTCACCATATCACAAAGCTTCAGAACTTTATTTTGAATGATTGCCAAATTACTGTTTTAAATTTGTTCTTCAATTTATCAGTGTACAGTTCCTCCGTGTGATTATCTGCCTATCATTGGACAACTATTTTCTTCCCTCTATTAATCATGTTAAAAGACCAATCAATACATGATCATAAAACTGCAAATTTTTCATAACTTTCCAAAACATCCTAGTGTCTCCTCTTAAAGGAGTTACTTTTGCAGAAGTTTTGCCAGAATAAGTTCATTGGTTTGGGGGGAAAAAAAAGGGTGTCAGCACTATGGAACATCTCCTCCTTCTTCCTTCTCTCTGCTACAATGCTCCAGGAAAGCAGAGAAAAGTTTTACTAGTCCTATTGATGAAACCCTGGGCCAGCTGAAGGCTGAATGCTTCAGGAATAAGACTTTTTATGGCAAATATCAAGAAACAGATCCATTTAAACCTTTGACCTGGACTACAGTAGCAGCATCCCGACTGATCTCCCCACCTCTAGTCTCAATATCCCTCCAGACCATCCTCCATAATGCCCCCAAAGTAACATCCTAACTCTCATTGGGTCATGTCCTCTCCTGTTCCAAGTCCTTTATAGGCCCACAGAAGTGAGTTGGCCAAGAAGTAGAAAAAAACCACAGGACTTTTTAAAACTCCATGCTACTACTGCTCATGTCCCCAGACACCCATGGTGATAGGTCATATCCTCAAGGGCAGTACTGGGAGAGAAGATGAGACAATCAGTGTGCTGATGAGATATGGAAGTTATCAGTACTTCCTCAAACTTCCCTGCTCCCTCACGCTTCTCTGCCTTTACCCGACAGTTCCAAATTACTAATGTAACCAAAGGGCATTGTTGTAAGGAAGTGGTTCTCAACTGGGGGAGATTTTGCCCACCAGGGGACCTTTGGCAATGTCTAGAGACTCTTTTTTGGCTGTCACAACTGGGGTACAGGGGTGCTACTGGCAGGCACCAAGTGGGTAGAGGCCAGGGATGTTACTGAATACCCTGCAATGCGCAGAACAGCATCACGCAACGGAGAATTATCCAGTCCAGACTGTTAATAGTCCCAAGGTTGAGAATCCTATTTTTAAGCAGTACTGTCTAAAAGCAGAATTTGGTAATGACATTATTCCTTCAGTCATCAAATATTTATCGAACACCCCCCCCCCACAAAAAGTTTCCGTATCAAGCTCTGTCCTAGGTGCTAAAGAATCTAGAGCAATTATAAATAATCTGTGCAACATGCATAACTATTTAGTGTCCAAATTGGCATGGAAAGGATCTCAAAAACAGCCAAACATGTTCACCATGACCTGGAATTTTTACACCTTCTCTAAATACTTACCTCCAGGGCCTGCATTCGTTTTAACAGCATTTTATTTTCACTGTTCTTAATCTTTTCTTCGTAGAATTCCAGAAATGTTTTTTTGTAGACTAGTTTCATATTGTACTTCTTGGCCATTCTGTCCAAAAAAGATTACTTAATGTAAAGGCTTCCAAAATGTTCATAATTCCCCAATAGCTTACTTTTGCACAACAGTGACATCTTCTGGGCTTAACTAAAAAACCTACCATTTCCTTCATAAACTCACAGTAGAGTATGGCAAAATAAATTAACAGTAACATAGTAATAAGCATGCCTATAAAGAAACATGCATTCTAAATTTCAGTGGGTTGCAGGTAGCTCTCTACCAGAGTAACAAATAAGCCAAGAAATAAAATGAAAGACAGTTGCAGAGGCTGTGAGATGGGGAAGATGAGCAATGAGGAACATTTTCCTATCAAGTCCATTTTACTTGATCCCTCACAGCAGCACTAAACAGCTACCAACTTCCTTCTTTTTTTTTTTTTTTTTTCCCTTTTTGTCTTTTTCCGTGTCCGGCAACGGATCGCAACCCTCAGTGTCGCGCCCGTACCGGACCGGGACCGGCAACGGGATCGCAACCCTCGGTGTTGCCCCCGCGCCTCGCTCAGCCAGTGAGCGGGAACCGGTCTGTATGTGGGATCC
>NW_007728376.1:161171-172977 GCF_000696425.1 Galeopterus variegatus
CCGAACCCTCGGCGGGAGCGCTGCCACGCTTCCCAAGCGGCGCACTATAGCAGTGCGCCACCGGGCCGGCCCCCCAACTTCCTTCTTAAAAGATTCATCTGCATCTCATGGATTCTCTGGCAAGATACACTATTAATTTTTACCTTGTATCCTGTGCTGCTTCTTCACAGTTTATTTTACAGGTTTTTTTCCTCCTGACTTCTAAGTGTTAAGGTTCTAAGCAGTTTGGCCAGAGTCCTGCTCACTGTCCCTCCTGGCTACCTGGCATGCTGACAGACACCTGTGGTGGCTCAGCTCTCCCTCTGTCAAGCTCGCTGATTCCACTGCTCATTAGAAACCTCGACCTGGACGAGCCACCACCATTCTCTAACCTTCCAAACCTAAACCTCACTAGCTTGTTTTTCTGACAATCTTTGCTATATCAATAAATCTATCTAATGACCTGTGCCACCTCCCTCTCTCCTATACCCACACTATTCCATTCATCACTAAGTCCTCCTTACTTTACCTACAAAATGTCCACTTTTTACCTCTGTCATTTGCCAACACCTTGCTTCAGTCACCATCACCACTTAGTGGCACCAGTCCGGGGACACTTTGCTTGTTCCCTGCTTCCATTCTTACTCTTCCCTCAATGAACTTTCCAACTGCAGCCAGATTAAGCTTTCAAAAATACATACCTGGTCATGTCACCACCCTGCTCAACGTGCTTTACTGGGCTCCAGTGCACTGAGGACACAACTTAAAAGCCTTGCACATGGCCTCTAAGGCACTTGTTTATAAAGGAATGCTGCCTCATCTTAAGCCACTGGGTCCCAGTTCCCTAAAACCCAGTCACGGTGGCTCTCCTTCAGCTCCATAAACTAGTTGAGCTTTCCCACTTCAGGACCTTCACACACGCTGTCCCTGTGTCAGGAGCACTCTTCCAGTCTTCAACTGGCCACTCCTATTAGATCCTGATTTAAAAATCCTTCTTTACGGGTGTCTTCTTCAAATCCTCAATTTCATTAGGTGTCCCTGTTATACTCTCAGGTTTTGTTTTTCTCCACTACATTTGCCAAGTTTAGGGCCGAGCCCGTGGCACACTCGGGAGAGTGCGGTGCTGGGAGCGCAGGTACATTTGCCAAGTTTATAATGATATATCTATAGACAACACGAGGAAGCCTGGAGATGATTTCAGGCAGCAGATAAAGGAAGACAAGGAAGGAAGGAAAAAACACTCGGGAGAGTGCGGTGCTGGGAGCGCAGGTACATTTGCCAAGTTTATAATGATATATCTATAGACAATACGAGGAAGCCTGGAGATGATTTCAGGCAGCAGATAAAGGAAGACAAGGAAGGAAGGAAAAAACCCTGAAGAGGTAGGTGGAGAGCTTGTGTGTGAGATGACAGTTGAGAGAAAAGGGTCACAGGAAATATTGAAGGGCCACTGGGATTTGCATTTATGAACCATAGGTAAGGCAGGATTTTGTTATTTGAATCAGCCCTCCTTGAAAAGATAACGAAAGCAAAGTCCCAGTTAATTTTCTATCATGAACCTCCAAAATAAGCCTTTAGAAATGAAACCGTCTTACGCCTAAAAAAATCACAACTTACCACAACTACAAGGAGTTGAGACCCAGTTTGACCAATTTAAATAAGTTTTGCCATTAAAAAGCTAATTATATTTTTGTTTACTTTCTTAATTTAATGGCAAAAGGGTACCTCAAAATCCCTATACATTTTGAAATTCTGTCTTACCACATACCTGTTTCAATGACTAATTTTTTTAAAAGTTAGGGGCAGGCTGCTTAGCTCACTTGGTAGAGTGTGGTGCTGATAACAGTGATAACACTGAGGTCAAGGGTTCAGATCCCCTTACCAGCCAGCCACCAAAACAAATACAGGGTAAGATAATAGTGATGATTTGTGACTTTATAGGGTTATCATCATCAGGCAATTTAAGTAGAAAAGATTGCTAGTGACTGTTTATCATTTAAAAAAAAAATCTTTTATTTTATTCTTTATCATTTGGGGTATACTAAAATCACTTTGTTAACCGAACACAAGTTAACACACTAAACATTGGATACAACATACCAAAAACAACTGTTTAACTGCTTTTATAAAACTGAAGAGCAATAACATTTCTCCCAAATTTACTAATTTTAGGAATCAAAAAACAAAATGATTCAAATTTTTAAATTTTATAAATAGATTATATTTATAAAATTGTGCGAACTATTTTCCTCACGTTCAGTCACAATGCTACTTGACTTTCTTATATTATTGTATTAAATTTTTATATATTACATAACTCCTGAAGATCCTATACCCGTAATTTTACAAGCTAAGTCACAATTTAACTAATCACCAACCAAAAATAAGCAGACAATAAAGCTCTTCTTCTTCTCAGTTAATATTCAAAATAAAAGATTTTTGTTTTTAAAAAGTAGAAAATCAAGTTCCATCACCTGTGACATGGCCTGCATTTAAGTTGACTTGCATACACATCACCATCCACCCTCATCATCAGGGAAGCCCCAAGACCGAGGTGTATCACAAGGCCTTGAAGCCTTACCTAACAAAGCCCAGTACTCCTAACTTTTCCTGTGTCTACAGTTGGTCAGAACCCCTAAGAATTTAGGCGCATGGGAGAATACATTCCTAAGTCAGGATTTTATTATTAACATTGCCTTTGAGACAAAGGCAATTTCAGAGCTACAGTGAAATGCAGACAACTTTTAATATCTATTTCTGTCAAAAGGAGGATCCTTGATTTATGAAGATTCACGTTATATTACTAAAGTTATTAGTAGTCACTTAAAAAAAACTTTTGCTATTTGTAATGTCAATATATTTTCTGTCACAAGTTGAAGGCAACTGGCTCCCTTTCTTACCCATAGGATTAAAAAAAAAAAAAAAAAAAACAGAAATAAAAGAAAACTAAATAAATTAGGCTGTAAGAGACCTATAGCATCTGTATCAGACCTATGTATCTGAGGCTAGTTTTTTTTTTTTTTTACAAGGTTCTACTTGCTCTTTGGGCCCCATTTAAAATAAGGAATAAATAGAAATATTGATTTTTTTTCCCCCTCTTTTCTTTCTCTCTTAAGACAAAAAGAGAATAGTAACAGATTAATGACATTCTTACTCATTTAGCAACGGAAAATAGACCAAGAATTCAGGGACATCCACAACACCTTCCAAGCTGAAGTCATATTTGCAGCCAAATAAAGGATAATCTCCTTTCTTCTGGAATTTCACAGAATATATTTCATTTCCAAATGATTCTGTTTCTGAAGCTTCGAGGCGTCTTCTATCAGGGTTATCCCCCAACCAAAATAAAAAGATAAAAATTGTGATTAGGGTAGATTTATTTTGATCAGATTATGCATGTAAAAAACTACGTGATGCAATTAAAAAGACACTTGATTAGCTTTTTAATTGCATTTGAACTACTTTTAAGAAACAATACACTAAAAGATCATTAACAGTCTCACCAATAAAACTAGGCTGGAAGGAAAGGTGTCACTCTCATGACAGCTGATTAAGTCTCTGTGCCTTGGTATCTGACCTGAACTTTGCCTACCACTACAACTTCTGGCTCAATGCAACCTTGGTCTCCAATGTCCACACAAGGAGGTTTTAGAAGTTCAAGTATAAATTCATCTTTTGAACTTTAAATACCTACTAAAATACATTATCAAAGTGCTTAGCACTTGTAGGATTTACATAGCATGTTTTATAAACTCTATTTCTGATATACATTTGCTACTTAATATAATACTGTAAGCTTAATAGCGAATATTTGGTAAACCATAAGATATTTAAAAGTACTTACATCAGTTCAAAGCTATTAGGAGTGGTACCAATAAAATAGCCTCCAGGGCTCAGTCTCTCACAAGCATTTCTGAGCATCAGGTCAGCCTGCTCATAGGACTCAAATGAGTAATGATATACAAACTGACAGCTGCAAATGTCAAAGCATATTTCTGGGTCATGAAATTTGTCAACCAAAAGTTCCTGAAAAAAATTTAAATAGATTAAGATTTTGAAGTAACTGCAATGTAGATTAAAAACTTTTTAATAAATTAATTTCTAGAATTTAATGTTCTTAAAATAAAAGTAGACATGCCCTACTACCAACCTATCCTTCCCCTTGTTATGTATAAGGGACATAAAAAATCATTCTTTTATTCTGGTTTACCAAAATAATTTGATTCCTATTTTCACAGTAGTTAAAAAACCTAGGAGGGCCGGCCCGTGGCTCACTCGGTAGAGTGCGGTGCTGATAACACCAAGGCCGGATGCTCTGCGTCAAGGTAAGCAATTAGCTCGTCCCAGCGGGGAGCCACGCCAGATAGAGATGACTGGCCAGCCCTCACTATTCCGGGCTTGCCTGGCTCCACCCTAGAAAATGGAGGCAGCTTTGTTGTGGGCGCCCAGCCTGGTGTTATGGGCGGGGAATAATCGGGCTTCGCCCCGCAAGTGGGATTTTTCTGGGGGTGACTCACGGAGGTCGCCGAGTGGGCCTTTTGGCGTGTTTCAGCGTGATTCAGATGCCTCTGCGCTGTTCCTCCGCTGGCTCTCCCAGCCTTTGCCGTGTGGGCAGCCAATATTGTTCCTGCAGCCGGACCTGGGAACCCCCTGGAGTCTTTCTCCGTGTCGGCCCCAAAACCTCGAACCCTCTGCCGCTTATTTGTCGATGTAGTATCGTTGTTGAAAGATTTATTCGTCCTTTGTTGCTCTTAGAAATGCAGTCACTTCTCTGGTATCACAGCACACAGCACTCAGGGTCGCGCTGTTTCCCGACACGGGTGCTCCAGACGCACCGCCATTTTCCACCCCAAATATGATATTTAAAGTTGATCCTTTCATTTGGCTTTACAAAAGTACAATAACAGTCAACAATAAATTGGGTTTAAAAAATACTTGGCCTTTGGCATTAAAAAAAACGCAAACATGTTTTAAAGGTTTCCAACTTTTTGGCAGTATACTACCACTTTTCTGTCTCACTTTCAAAACTGCAAACAAAATGTGTAGAATTAAAGGTATCTACAATAATTTAATGAGCTAACAAGTCAGCAAAGAACATAAAGTTCATGGTGAGACTTTCACTACTCAAGTACCTCTGTAGTTCCTTTTAACTTCATAGTTGTTAAGAAATTCAAAAACAGATGGAAGGTGGAAAAAAAACAGACAGACTCTGATATGTTGGGAAACTACCCTAATAAATTACAAGATGAACAAAACATGCTATAAGTTCAGTTCTATTTCAAAACATTGAAAAGTAAATCTTGTCCAAACAGAAAAAAAACAAATGATTTCAAAAACTCAAATTACTAAAAGCAAAAACTTCCCAGAAGTACCCTGTAGGTTGTTTAAAGAAATTTATCATAATAAAATTTCTAGTTAAAACTGAAAATGCACGTCGTAAGATTTTTAATTTTCAAAGCACATTTTAAAAAATTAATTAATTTTTAAAACAAATCATTTACCCAAACTAAAAATGTAAAACAATAAATTGACCAAAAATGAAAACAAAACTGTACCTTTGAACAGTCAGCAGTTATAAATTCTGCATTGAAAATATATTCATTATCACGACGATTTTTCATGTCCTCATACCGCTGCTGACACTGTTTGACAGAAACATCCGCAATATCTGAAAGGGTGAAAGGGTGTTAGTAACTACCAACACAGAATGGCACAAATGTAGACATTGATCTCAACTGATAAACTTTGGCAGGGAATCCAGCCTTAGTGAAAGATTCTATTTCCTTTAAAACAAAAGAAAAAGTCTTTGTTCCAGTACAAATGCCCTATTATTTTTCAAAAGGAATTTAAAGCTTTCTCAACAGGTACTAGTATCAGAAAAGTTCTATCATGACTTTTATATGCTTATTCAAAGTTAAAAGCAAGAAGTTTAGATTCCAAATTGAATTATAACATCTAATACAATATATAAGCCCATTTCTGGAAATAGCAAGTTTCTATTTTCATAATAAGATGTTACTTGCCCTCTTCCCTACTTTGAGATTTGCACTAAGGGTGCAAAACCAATGGTGGGTAAAATACCAGCCCCTTTTCATGAGTACAAAGTACCAGCACCGTCTGGTACTGGTACCTCATACATTCTTCACCACTAATAGGGGGAAAAAGCCAGTTTCATTTAAGAATGTCTTTGATAAAGTTGTAAAAGTTAATTTTGTTAAAACTTGGCTCTTCAATACACATCTTTTTAGTATTCTGTGTGATGAAATGGGAAGTAACAAAATATTTCTGCTATGTAAGTTTGGTGGTCATCTTAAAGAACAGTATTGGTGTGACTGTTTTGAGTTGTGAGCAGTACTTGCCACTTTTTTCATAGGAAACCATTTTGACTTGAAAGAATGAATGACAAACCACAGTTATGCAGACCCTAGTATCTGGCACATATTTTCTTGAAAATGAACAAAGTGAACCTGTCATTTCAAAGAAAAAAAATGAATAGTATTTGTTGCTGAAAAGAAAATTTGACTTTCAAGCAAAAATTATAATTCTGAAAAACCTGTATGTACCACCATGGGCTGGACATCTTCCCAATACTTAGACTTTTCTGATCAGGGGTGATATTAAACAAATGTGATTTCTTAATGTCAACATTTTGAAGATTCGCATAACCTTAGTGAATAATATTTTCCAAATATTACAAAATCATGCAAGTGCAAGACAGATCAATCAATTTTAATGTAATACAGTATGAAAAGTTCATCAATGAAATTTCAGGTTCCTGGCCGAGCCCTTGGCGCACTTGGGAGAGTGCGGCGCTGGGCCGCAGGTTCGGATCCTATATAGGATGACCGGTGCGCTCGCTGGCCAAGCGCAGTGCGGCCGGTCTCAAAAAAGACAAAAAAAAAAAAAAAAAGAAATTTCAGGTTCCACATGGTAACTAACAATTAAGGCACCAGTTGTGAAGTTCTGACATAGTATCAAAGACGAACACCCACAATTATCTGAAAAGGCTATTAAAATACTCCATTGTGTAACTACTTATCAAGCAAAATAACATCACAACATATTCAGTGCAGAAACTGGTGTGGGAATCTATCTAGTTGTCGCCTATTATTCTAGACTCAAAAGGGATTTCCAAAAATGTAAAAAAACAAAAACCAAAAAACAAAAGCCAGTCTTCTCAGTCAATTTTATTTTAATGAATAAGAAGTATTTTTAAAATTCTCAGGTTTAATTTCTAATATGATAAATATCAATAGATATAAACACATACACAAAAGCTTTCTGGGGTCCTCAGTAATTTTTGAAAAAATCTGAGAAAATGCTGATATAGACAATACTTTGGAGGTGGTGCTGTGTACTTCCTACACACTCATGACATTGGAAAGAACATAACGTCTATCAGTTCCATTTCAGTGTTAACACTGGCCATTGGGTGCTTGACTCATCCATCTATTAAGTCCTTATCAGCCTTTCCCTTAATGGTGTCAGCATCTTCTTGAGATTGTTGCCTAGATCTATTATTTCATCAAGAGTGGAAAAAAACAGTGATTTTCTCATTCTGTCATTCCTCCTCCATTTATCTGTTATAATTTCTCAATGAAGAGGAATTTCCTTTCAAACATTTAGTCACCTTGAAATATGGTTCATATTGGAGAGCTAAGAAAAATGTATAATTCCCTACCTTTAATTTATGAATGGTAAGTTTCCTAGCAACCTCTAAGGATGAACAATGAGGCTTTTCCATCTATTTGAAGTGTTTCATCACTATTCTTTTTATTGTTCAAATTGTCCTATCTTTCCCAGTGAAAAAACTTTCGAGTTTGTCCTTTAGACGTAACTCCAACTATCTTTGACAGCTTCCTTCCTTTCAGGAAGAATAAGTTATCCCACTGACTGGTAATTAACTGTATTACAAAACCATCAGGAAAGTCTTATAACTAATTTTAAAAAACACCCATCTCATACACAGTCCCCAGATATCTTGCCATATTTTAGCATCATGCTGATAAAGAGATCCTTATTTTCCATTCACCTGATTGTCCAAAAATTATCCTTTCCCATACCATTATTTATCTTACCAGTACAAACTAGCTTGTTAATTCTTCCCTTTTTCCACTTGAGCAAATCTCCACCTTTGCCACATCCCAAGTCCAAAACAGTGATACCATGTTTTTTTTTCTGTCGTACCTTGTCTAAAAATTCCCCTAAAAGAGAGAAACCAGTCATAATAAATCATCTATTCTTCATTTTTACTGAAGCATAAACTGTTACCTCTAATACCTACTAATCTACATCTGACACATAATATAAACTATTACACATTCATTCATGTAGTTAATTCCTAACTTTTGATAAGTATTTAAAAATATAACTAAGAGTCCATTCACTCGATCTTCTATCATTAAAGATTAAAGAGTATGTGTCTGGCGTTTTAGAAAGTTAAGAAAGCTTTTGAAGGTTACTTTCAGAACTTGATTCAACATTAAATAGCAGACATTAAAAATTCTAAATAATACAAAAAGACTAGTCACTTGTTTGTAATAAAAGAAAAACTAATTATCCTTAACTTTTTTGTAGTTTTTCCTTTCCATAGCTAGGTATGTAACTTATTATACACTTAAGTAAATCAAATTATGAAATGATAATTGTCATTAATTTTCATAGAAGATGCCAGGCTTACCACCAAAAGAAATACAAAATCTAGTCAAAATGCTAGGTATGTAACTTATTATACACTTAAGTAAATCAAATTATGAAATGATAATTATCATTAATTTTCATAGAAGATGCCAGGCTTACCACCAAAAGAAATACAAAATCTAGTCAAAAAACTACAAATACCTTTTAGTTTTACTATCAAGATCCTTAAACAGCCCAATCTACATAATCACATTAATAGCCTGCAAATAAAATCAGTAGGTCACCATATATCAATAACCAAGTGGTTCAAATATCAGTTAAAAGCATGTTAATAATCTCACACAACTGAAGTATTCAGGAATTCTAAAACTCGACACAATACTGAATCCTAGATCTACTTTCCCTCTCTTTATCATTCTGAATTTAACATTTCTAGTTCATGCATGTAATACTTTGATGGCTAAAATATTCTGTACAAATACTTCTGCCTTTCACTCTCTGTAAGTTTAATAGAAGCGTAAGTGTTCCATATTTAACTTTCTGCCATAAATCCTAAGAAAATAGCATAAAATACTGAAAGAGTGGGAAAAAAAATTATAAAATCTATTTCTATACAGTAAGACAATGAGAGGGAAAATCATTATGAAATATTATTTTCAAAGATATCTTTACCACATCCAAGAACTACACTCAACTATTTACTAAACTATAAGCACCAAGAAGAGAAAACAAATAACAAAGAATGAGTGTTGAGAAGAGAAAGGAAAAAGCTAGAGAGGGAACTTGGCACAGATCACAGATTGCACTAGGACCAGAAAAACAGGTGCAGATAGCAAAGCACTCATTGAAAGAGTTGCTGGAACAGCTGAAAAAGGAAAGAATACCATGAATATGCTGAGAGATAAAATTTTGCTTAGTGTCACTGAAAGCTTTTTAAAACCCCCCTGCTTTCCTGATGACAAAACTAATACATGTAACAACATGGAAAGTATGGACTCGAAAATATTTATTCAATTAAAAAAATACATAAAAAAATATCATAAAAAACACCCAATGATAAGTTATCTGCATCATTGAAGATAATGAGGAAGGAAAAGCTAAAAAAAAAGTTAGGACAAGGGTCTAGAGAGAACATTAAGTGTAGAGAATAAAAATGCCATAATATTAACCTTAAAAAAAGAAAAAGGGAAGTAGACACTAGTTTGCTCTAGTTGACTGACAACTGGCAGAGTCAAATAAGTCATATTTTTGTAATAAAACACGAATGTTAAAAAGTGAGATAGAAAATATTAAAACATATTCAAAATGAGCCTAGTTAATCTTTTTTTTTTTTTTTGTCTTTTTCCGTGTCCGGCAACGGATCGCAACCCTCAGTGTCGCCCCCATACCGGACCGGGACCGGCAACGGGATCGCAGCCCTCCGTGGTGCTCCGGCGCCTCACTCAGCCAGTGAGCGGGAACCGGTCTGTATGTGGGATCCGAACCCTCGGCGGGAGCGACGCCGCGCTTCCCAAGCGGCACACTATAGCAGTGCGCCACCAGGCCGGCCCTAGCCTAGTTAATCTTACAAAATTTGTAAAACTCAAAATTAGTAGAAAGTACTCATAATTAGCACTTTATTCTTTCTGGTATAATTACGAAAGCAGTCTTACTTTTCCTGAGACTGGCTTAAAAAAAACAAAACTTTTTATTATGAAAAACTTCAAAATGCACCAGGCTTTTAAGTATTCTCTAAACTCATGTAAGAGTCTGACTACTTAATGCACTAGATATACAAAGCAATAATTATATTCTGAATTATAATTTCTCTGCTCACATCGAAGGTGAGTTTCCATCGATAAAATGTTGGTTCCAAAAAGTCAAATGGTTTCAATCCTCAAACTTTATTTCTTCCAAGAGACCATACAAGAGAAACTAGTTCAATGGACAATCGGCACACATGACCATTATCAACTCATTAAAGGCACAGAAATAGAAAATAGTGACACTGCCCATTTTCTTGACTTAATGGAATCAGAGTGTCTAATCCAACAATGTCATTGTTCCAAAACTATTAGAGTGAAACAAAATAGTTAATAGCAGTAGGTAACCTTAATTCTAAGTATAAAAGAAGCACACTGCCTTTTGAAAGCCTGAATAACTTAATATCAATTAAACACTCATTAATATTTTATGTAGCCAACCCCAAGTATACAGTAAAAGAATTTTCTTGAAGGCTTAGTTTTGGCCCTACCTTTATAAAGTCAAGGTTTGATAATTAAATGAATAGCAATTAAAGACCCCCTAGTTTGGTGTATAGTTGATCATCAGGGAGAAAAAAACAAAAACAAAAACATAAGCTAAAATTAAAAATTCCAAGGTAAAAGGCAAAAAAAAAAATCTTACCAATGAGAACACTTTTCATCCAATTATTAAAGTTTCTTAGGTAAAAAATACGACTTTGACTACGCTTCTCCAAACCAACTTCCTGAAGTTCATTGTAGTGGGCAGCTACTGTTGAGCCATGTCCTTCTTGAAGATTCTGAAAATAAAAGAGAATGGAACAAAATTATGGATCAGAACTTGGTAAAAATCAGCCTCGGAGCATCTGAGCTATAAAAGGATAAAACAATACTGAAATTGGTGAACTTCACTAAGCAATGGCATTAATCAGAGAAATCCCATTAATTATCATTAGACCTAAGAACTGTCTTCCCCTGTTCCCTATTTTGAAAAAACATCTCTAAGTTTTAAAATTTTCATCCAGATCTTTCATCATCTGTACCATTTTAGCATCAATGTCTTAATAAAACCAGTACTCTTCCAGAGTTCTGATTTCTTCAAATAAATGAGTCAGTGGATGGTGTTCCTACAAGGGAATAAAATAGGATTAAGCTATAATTATATTATAAAATTGTTGTGAGGATTAAGATAATATATATAAAGGGATTAGAACTCAGGATGCTATGTTCAGTGTCAGCAATTTCTAATATCATATGCTATTAATTCAATTCAACAATTTTCAACCAGCACACCCTGAGGCCCTAGGCATTCTATAAAAATGCCATGGTAGGTAAAGTGCTTCAGACCCCCCCCCTCCTTTTTCAGCCAAAGTGCCTCATTTTTTACATATTTTACATATTAGGTTCAAGTGTAACATTTTCTCTTGAAAAAAGTTCTCCTGCTAGTATATATATATATATATATA
>NW_007728376.1:173301-177484 GCF_000696425.1 Galeopterus variegatus
GGATCGCAACCCTCAGTGTCGCCCCCGTACCGGACCGGGACCGGCAACGGGATCACAACCCTCGGTGTTGCCCCCGCACCTCGCTCAGCCAGTGAGCGGGAACCGGTCTGTATGTGGGATCCGAACCCTCGGCGGGAGCGCCTCCGCGCTTCCCAAGCGGCGCACTAGCGCAGTGCGCCACTGGGCCGGCCCATGCTAGTATATTTTGAAAACTATGTTTAATACACAAGCTCCCTTCTGTTACAGTGATTCACAATTCACCAGTGACAAAAGCCTGGCCTATCTACCACTTCCTTGTCAGAGCTGATTGGCAGAATTTTAATCATTCATTGAAGTACTCTCTAACTCCAGATTCTGCCTCAGATTCCTTTCCAATATGGTATTCTCAGATGAAAATGACTTGCTATCCCTTGCTCTATAATATCTTGCTAAATATCAGGCTTTTACATCCACTTAATTAAAACTGAATGTAAACTAATAAGAAGTTGGAAACAAATATAAAGAAGTTACATTAATAAAGAAATGTAAAGCTGAGTATGACTTTGAAATTTATCACTCTAAGGTGATAATTTTAACTACTCAAGACCAAAAAAAGAGAATACCAAATTTAGAAAGGAAAAAGGATAAATCATTTGGACTTCATACTCTTGTGTTTTTTAAAACACTAAGAAGGGGCTAGCCGGTTAGCTCAGTTTGTTAGAGCATAGTGCTGATAAAACACTAAGAAGCAGCAAACTATAAAAACTGGCTTTCAAGTTTCTAGTCAAATAAAGAGTTCTGAAGTAACATAAAAATTATCTCATTAGCAGAAGTTTCAGCTTCATAAAAAATGAATTGTAAAAGTTGCAAGCCTACTCTAAGACCCTCTATTAAAGACAGAACATTCTTAAGCTATTAAGATTATGTAAAAACCAGCATTATTCCACAGCTGCATCACATTTCAATTTGACATATTCCATTACGAATAAAAGAAAATACTTTCAACATACTTTCTGCTTTTCAGGAACATCTTCAAGTTCTATTTTTCTCTTTTTCTGAGTGCCATCTCCAGTAGAAGATTCATCTTTTGGAACATCATCAGTTTCCATTTTTCTTTTCTTTGAAATGGCTTCATCATCACTAGAATCTTCTTCCTCTGGGATAACTTCAGCATCAAGTTTTCTTTTCTTGGCTGGAGTGTCTTCTCCACAACTGGAACTTTGCTTTACATGAGCATCTTCAAACACTCTTCTCTTTTTTGGTGTGTCAACTTGCCCACAAATAGGAGTCTTTTCAGAAAGCCCAGTCCCAGGAGCTGCCATACTTTCATTAATACTGAATGAAGACTCTGTTTCAGAATTTACTGATGCTTTTGCCTGTTCAAGAGACATCTTTTCATCTTCCTCCGCTTTTGCAGGATTTTCCATTTTTGATTACCTGAATTGATGGCAAAACTTCATAAACCAACACTGGGATGGCAAAAATTTGATATTACTTGTAAACACTAATGCTAAGACTTTAAAACAATTTTAACTAGAAGCTAGCCATTTAATTTCAGTGATCAACTAGGAGTTTTAAAAAATCTCACTGTAGAGAGAACACTGAAAAATGTTCATTGATATATATTATGTATGCATTTCCTAATATGCAGTAGTACCCATTTTAATCACTCCAAACTTCACAGAAACTACTAGTTTCAAGTACAGCACAGTTTCAACAGACTACACTGCAATACACTCCTTTCAAATATCTTAGTTTAGTGAAAGTGAGATTTTGCTGGTACCACAGAAAATCAAGGTGAAACAGAAAATGTCAGCAGTATCAAATTTGATTTCAAGGCTTAAGAAGTTGTACGGTACTCAATGGGTGAACACATCTCATTAGTAAGCAAGTGTGTTTAATCAATAATTAAACACAAATATTTTTCCTCAACTTAGGTGTATTAATTTTTAAACAGACCCAAAGTTGTCAGGACATAAATACTTACTAAATTCTTTGAATAAAACTACTTAATAAATGTAACTGTTAGGTATTTCTTTTGGCCCATGGACACTAAGGGAATCAACAGAAAGAGTTCAGAAATCTACAGCTAGGACTTCTGAAATCCTTTAATTCATAATGGGTGTCCCGATTAGATATTGAAGAGAGTAGAAACGGTTTTGACAATTTTCAAGACTCAGCCTGCAGTTTAATGACCGACCATTCAGTCTCTTTCAAACATGTTCTTAGACCTACGTGTAAAATGGGAGAGGAAAATAATTGAACTACCTACTGGACAGGAATTGTTATGGTGGTCTATTTATTAAGCCATTCAACAAATTTACTGACCTACTAAAGAGGAACTCAATGTGAATTAGGTTTTCAAGAATATATTCCACTCTTAAAATTTTAGGCTCCAGGATCGCTGGTTAGCTCAGTTCGTTAGAGCTCAGTGTTGATAACACCGAGGTTAAGAGTTCGGATCCCCACACTGGCCAGTCAACCCCCCCCCCCCCCAAAAAAAAGATTAGGCTCTATTATTCAAATCAACTGGAAAAGGGAAAGCCAAAGATTAAAAAAAAAAAAAAAGTATCAGCAATTTCAGATTAAATTCAGAACCTGAAAGTTATCAAGAGGAAATTTTTTTTTTTTTTTTTTAAAGATGACCGGTAAGGGGATCTTAACCCTTGACTTGGTGTTGTCAGCACCACGCTCAGCCAGTGAGCGAACCGGCCATCCCCACATAGGATCCGAACCCGGGGCCTTGGTGCTATCAGCACTGCACTCTCCCGAGTGAGCCACGGGCCGGCCCAAGAGGAAATTTTTTTACAAAAGCCTTTTGAGTAAAGAAAAAGAATAACACCAAGGACAAGGGTTCGGATCCCCTTACCAGCCAGCTGCCAAAAAAAAAGAAAAAAGAAAAAAGAAAATCAAGTGACTTAAAGGGATGAGTGAAAACAAGTCAAATGAATAAGGAAGGGTTTCAAGGGCCTTCACTACTCACTGTTTGAGGTGATAAAATACGAAGATATGCCAATTGGGAAGAACTGAATCAGAACAAAAAAATCACTTAGAAAAGTAATTTTCAGAATAACTACTTAAGTTGACTACCTAAAATGATTAGGAAAACTGGCCACTGAATTATCAAATCCGTTTCTCCTCCTTTGTCATTATTTCCTAATGAAGAAATAGAAACTGGTTTTAAATTTAAAACAGCAATGTGACATAACACCTTTAGCTGTAGTCATCGCCTAAAATTAGTATTGGGATTTAAGTATGAATTTTATTTGTGTAGGCCACTATTTCCACAGATGTGATATAAAACCATAACGGATTCGGTCAGAATAAATGACACAGCATTCCAGACGACCGCGGAAACGGATAAGAATGCTTAAATCGAGCGTCAAAGAGGAATAATGAATACACTCTGCCACTTAGAATCCTCGAGGAGGAAGCTCAGGTTACAGAGAGGGTCGACTGACAGCGAGGTGGACAGGCGGTAGGTGACAGGGACATTTCGACCTGACTTCCCAGCCGCACTCCGAAGCAAGCCATGTCTCTCCGTCACTTCAGTCTCAGGCCGCCGGGCTAAGGCTCAAGCAGGATAAGCCCCGCGCCCCTACCCGCGAGCCTGACCGTCAACTCGGGGGCCCAAGAGGCCGCAACAGAGACAAGAGGGGACTTCTCCAGCCAAGTCTACCCCCTTCCGTCACTGGCGCGACCTAACTACTCCACCCGCGGCTCAGGATCCGAGGCGCCCCTCCAGACAAGCAGACGCTTCCCGGGGCCCCACGCCCCTCCCGCCAGCGGGCTCGCTGGGTTTGGGGGAGCACCGGCCCACCCCAGCAGTGCCCGTTCTGCTTGGGGCTGGGGGCACAGAGAGCCCCGCGTGACAGGAGCCGCGGCACAGGTCTAACGGGAAGCAAGCCGCGTCAGGGGTCGGGGCGCCCGTTCCCTCTCCCGAACGGCGGCGCAGGAGCTAAAGACAAGGCGGCAGGCAGGGCCGCAGCTGAGGGCTCACTCACCAGCAGGCCCAGCCACCCTTCTGTTTGCGGAAACTCCGGCCCGCGCCACGCGCGTCTTCGCGCGTCACTTCCGGGAAGCGGGCGGTCACGTGCCCTCCCCCCGCAGGCGGAGACCCGGCGCCGTGCGAGCTCCGCCCCGGAACTGCGAGTCCCGTGGGGCCGCGGCGGCGTGCGGGGGCTGCGCGGAGCGGGACGGGGGC
>NW_007728376.1:178167-185129 GCF_000696425.1 Galeopterus variegatus
GGCCGTGTTCCGGCCGGTCCCGCCCTGGGGACTTCCCCTCTGCTCGCCCTGTCCTCGGACGCCAGGTGAGGGGAGCGTGGAGGCGCCGGCCGTCAGTTTTCGGGACTGGCGGGCCCTCCCCTGCCGCAGTTTCTGGGAAAGCGTGCCTACCTCCTTCCGGGGCTGTCGCTGTCATCTGTCGGGTGCTAGGGAGAGGGCAGCGCGCCCTTACTCTTTAGAAACGCCTCGGTGCGCATTGCTCTGTGTTGGCTGGACGTCTGTGTAGGATGTCCCTCACCCCTCATTTCCACTGGGGAGTCGAAGGCGCCTCGTGTGCTGAAACTCGAAAGCTCCATGGCGCAGGACTTTGAACCCGTGGTTAGGATCAGAACTGTACCTGTGGGTTATGTGGATTACTGATGCGTGTATTGCCTCAATACCAACCCCACTTTAAGGGTGGTGTACAACCGTGATCAGATTTACAATCCATTTTGAACTATTCTTTACCAAAATTGATCTCTTTAAAAGCAGCTTTGAAAATGTGTTTGACTAGACTGCCTTCTGTGCTTGTAGGCACAGTTATATTAATGAATAGACGTAGTTCTGGGGAAGGCAACATTTGCAGCATGTATGTACCAATTTAATCACTTCTAAATTGTGGACATTGGCCCGTCTGAGGTTTTGACCCCTTATAAACATTGCACAGGTGAGTCCTGTTTTTCACAAGTAAGAATGAGCCATCAATTTCACATGCATGTGGGTTTTTTTAATCATACGAGATGAGCTATCTTGAGAATTAACTTCAGTTAGTGAATATAGATAACTGCAAAGGTAGGGGTCCTAGAGATTGATTATATTATTTAGTTATCCAGGCATTAGAACCAGGCAATTACATAGCCCATACTTGCTGGTTCTGATGCTTACATTTCTTGAGGTAATTTTAGAGAAAATTAAATTCTGACTTTTGAAAATGTTTTCTCATTACATTAAAAACTTAATAGCTATGTGTATACAAACTCCACGGCAAATTGGTGTTGTGTATACGGCAAATTGATGTGTGTGGGATATACAGAGATCACATTTTATAGCTTCTATAGAACTTAACTAGAGTCATGTACATTTGGTTAAGAAAAGTGGAAGGACTCTTGAAAGTAGTAATGTAGGGAGTATAAATAGGCTAGATAGGAGGGTTTTGAAAGTTACTGTTGGTGTTATTTTCCACCATCATTGCCAAAGTAATCTCTGGTTTTCTGGAATCTGAATTAAAATAATAAAAATATATATATATAAAAATAGCTAATACCTTAGTACCTTCTGTGTGCCAAGCTAAGTGCTTTACACATTTGCACCCATTTAGTTCTTGCATAATCCAGTAGGGTAATTATAGTTATTTTTATTATTTTGTTACAGATAAGGGTTAAGTAACTTGGCCAAGGTCATGCAGCTGGTAAATCCTGGAACCAGGATTTGGACCCAGTCAGTCTGACTGCAGAGACCAGACTGTATGCTAATAATGAAACAGTGCCTGCTAAAAGGTCATACTCAGAGCTAGCAATTGCCTTGCACATAGTAGATTTTCAGAAAATGTTTTTGGAACTTCTTAATGCTTGTGTTATTATGTTCAGAGAGAAAATAGCTGGATAAGAATATTATCTTGCTAGAATGTGAGCTTCATCAAGACGGGGATCAACATTTCGTTTAGTGACTTAACCCATCTGCCTTGAACAGTGACTGGCATATAGTATGCGCTTATTGAATGAATGAATTTCCAAGAAAGGCTTTTAAAGTATGATTTCTATTGTAGCATTGAAGATCACATTTTTGAAACATAAAAATTGTTTTTAAAATGTAGATACAATGTTATAGTTTCCTAAGATTGATGGTATTCTGTGGTAGCAGGAAAGAGTTTGTTCCTCCAAATATAGTCTTGGAGGAAAGACTATTCCTTTGGTCCACTCTCCAAAGTGTCTTGAATAAAATTCTACTGTCTTTTTGAAGTAAGTGAGATATTTTTCTTTTTTAGTGGGGAGGGGAGATGCGGCTGGCCAGTATGGGGATCTGTACCTGTGACCTTGCTATTACCAGCGCCACGTTCTCCCAAATGAGCTAGTTGGCCTGCCCAAAATATTTTGCTTTAAAGGGTTTTTCCTACAGTTGAAAGTAAGATTCGGTTGAGAAATCTCTTAAGTTTATTGTGTTTGATGATTGGTTTTATATGTCAACTTGGCTAGGCTATAGTACCTAGTTATTTAGTCAAATATTGTTTTGTAGTATCCTCTTAAAATTTTTTTTAAAAATGAACATAGGGCTGAGCCCGTGGCGCACTCAGGAGAGTGCAGCGCTGGGAGTGTAGTGACGCTCCCGCCGCGGGTTCGGATCCTATATAGGAATGGCCGGTGCGCTCACTGGCTGAGCGCAGTGTGGGCGACACCACACCAATGTATGCTATACGAAGTTATTACGAGTGTTTTATATTTAGCAGGTATTCAATAAACATTACAAAATATTTATTTTTTATTCTGATAAGAACCAGAATGATTTTCTTTTAAGTAATGTTAACCTCTTAATTTTTTCTGCTCTCACTGTGGCCTACTTCTTGTGGTTGTGTTGGCCAGACCCTTTCAATCCTTTGCATCATTCCCTGCCTGAGCCAAGACGACACATGGAAGAATTCCAGTACCACTGCGAAGAATTCCAGTACCACTGAGGAGGAACACCCAATGAACGTGAATTCAAAAGACAGCAAAGAGAGAAAAAGCACCATGTGTGAGCAGATAGCAATGGGCCAGGGAAGGTGCATCTTTCCAGAATGGATGTTGGCTTCTGTCAGAAATCAGCCAATTGCTCATTTTTCAGTTTCATTTTAACAATGGTTTCACTGGTTAACATCTACAGTCAGTTGACTTTAGAGGAGATTACCCTCAATAATGTGGGTGTGCTTCATCCAATCAGTTGAAAGGTAAGAGCCAAAACTGAGGTGTCCTCTAGAAAAAAATTTTCTCAAGACTGCAGCATTAATTCCTACCTGAGTTCCAGCCTGTACATCTGCCCTACACATTTCAGAGTCACTAACCGTACAATTATGTGAGCCAGTTTCTCAAAATAACAATCTCTCTGTATCTATCTAGATGTAGATGTAGACTCAAGTCCAGAAGTCCTGAAAGATGAGCTACAAAGTGTTACCCATGAGGAGGTATGCTACACTCCTAAAAAAACTTAATGATGTTTTTCAGTTTGTACAGAAATCTGGGGAATATGTGTGCAAATAGATAGGATATAGTAAGGGTGTGGGATAATGATGGAAGAAACCTGAAGTTGAGTTAAGCAGAATTCATTCATATGGGCCTGCTAAGCAGAGCGTCTGGATTTAATGTTATAACTCTGGGGGTTAGAACAATTTGGTTGAAAAATGGACCAAAAGGTGGCCTACACTAAATGAAGTTAAAATGCTGGAACTGCCTTTGTACACTGTAGAGGAAGGGATCCAAATGCTGGGGAGATTGTAATGTGAGAGTGGATTTATTATGGAAGACTTGCCCACCCAGTCTGGGAGGTTCCAGAGGACACACCTTTCACCATGACTGTGAGAAACTCATTTTTGAGGTAGCCCCAGCCTCCATGAAGAGCTCTGTGGTTGCTGTCCTCTGTAGGTCAGAAATTACAGTAGGATCAGCTACCACTGAACTGGGGATCCTTAAATGCAGTGGGGATAGTCGGATCCTGGGTGGCAGGAGCCAAGTAGCAGCACGTGATCACCAAAGTCTAGGTGGGTGTGGTTACCATAACAGACAGTAGAGTCAAAGCAGTAATCAAATAGTCTGACTCGCAGAGACCTGTGATGTTGGCTAGTTGACCATGGTTTCCCTAGAAGAGAAATAGATGGGCAGTCTACTGAATTCTGACTTGATCTGTATAAGCAGAAGAGTTCTAGGTCAAGTGAATAGAAGTCTAACTTGAATTACAAAAGTGTCATGGTTCCTCAATTCCCAGATTTGAGTCATTTTACAGACCCAGAGCCACTTGAATAAGGGGAAGTTTGGTCCCTTTGAGGAAGGACCCCATTGCACTGCCATAAATTTAATACTGTTAATTTTTCTCCCAGCTTTCCCCAAAGGGACCTATGGCTTTTTACCATGGTGCCTGCATTGGAAAAAAGGAAATAGTTAGACTTTCCAGGGATTATTGAACACTGGCTCTGAACTGACACTCCAGGGCACTCAAATTGTCACTGTGGCCAACCATTCAGAGTAGGAGCTTGTTGAGGTCAGGTAGTCAAAGGAGTTTTAGCTCAGGTCTTCCTCACAGTGGGTCAGTGGGTTCCTGTACTTACCCTGTGGGGTTTTTCCTCCCAGTTCCAGAATGCATAATTGTAAAGACCAGAATTCCCACATTGATTCCCTGACCTGTGGAGTGAGGGCTATTGTGCTAGGAAAGGCCAAGTAGAAGCAACTAGAACTGCCTCTTCCTGAGAAAACTGAACCAAAAGCAATACCACATTCCTGGAGGGATTGCAGAGATTAGTACACTTCAAGGATGCAGGGATGGTGATTCCTATTCAACTCACCTATTTGGCCTGTGTAGAAAAGAGCCTTATCTTGGAAAATGACAGTGGATTATTGTAAATGTAACCGGGTGGTGACTCATTGCAGCTGCTGTTCCAGGTGTTATTTCATTGCTTGAGCCAATTAACATATTCCCAAGTAGCTGGCATGCAGCTGTTGATCTGCCAAATGTTGTTTTTTACTATCTGTAAGTAAAGACTGCCCAAAGCCGTTTGCTTTCAGCTGGCAAGTCCAGAAACACACCTTCACTGTCCTACCTCAGGGGTGTATCAACTCTCCAGCCCTGTGTCATAATTTAGACTTCAGAGACTTGTTATGGGTTGAACTGTGTTTCCTAAAAATTCATATGTTGAAGTCTTAGTACCTCAGAATGTGACCTTGTTTAGGTTGTTGCAAATGTCATTAATTAAGATGAGGTTGTACTGAAGTAGAATGGGCCCCTAATCCAATATGACTGGTGTCGGTATAAAAAGGAGAAATGTGGACACAGAAATACACACAGGGAAAATGCCACATGCAAATGAAGGCAGAAATTGGGGTGATATTTTCGTAAGCCAAGGAATGCCACAGATTCCCAGCAAACCATGAGAAGCAGGGGGAAAGACATGTAACAGATTCTTACTCAGCCCTGAGAAGGAACCAGCCCTGCTGACACCTTGGTCTTTGACTTCCAGCTGCAGAATTGGAGACAATAAATTTCTGTTGTTTAAGCCACTGTGATTGCAGTACTCTGTTACAGCAGCCCTAGCAACTAATACAGCCCTTGGTCGCCCTTCCCTTCCACAGGATTCCACACTGATCCATTACATTAATGGCATTATACTGATTGAACCTAGCGAGCAAGAAGTAGCAACTGTTCTAAATCTTTGGGTGAGATATTGGCATGCCAGAATATGGGAAATAAATCCAACAAGAATTCAGAGCCTTCCACCTCAGTGACATTTCTAGGGGTCCAGTGGTGTGGGGCATGTCAAGATATCCCTTTTGCGGTGAAAGAGAAATTGTTGCACCTGGCCCAACCTGCAGTGAAAAAAAAGAAGTCTAGTGGGCCTCTTTGGATTTTGGAGGTGACAAATTCCTCATTTGGGTGTGCTATTCCAGCCGATTTACCAAGTGACCCAAAAAGTTGCTAGTTTTGAGTGTGGCCCAGAACAGGAGAAGGCTCTGCAACAGGTCCAGGCTGCTGTGCAAGCTCTTCTGCCCCTTGGTCCATGCAAACCAGTGGACCCAGTGGTGTTGAGGTATCACTGGCAGATAGGCATGCTGTTTGGAGCCTTTGGCAGGCTCTTGTAGGTGAATCACAGCGCAGATCCTTGGAGTTTTGGAACAAAACTTTGTGTTTTAATTTCCTCACAAAGTCGTATGGGATAAATGAAATAATACACATATTATTCTTAGCACAGAGTCTGTTAATTCTTAGCTTCTCTTATTAAAACTAAAACTACTACAGTGTCATGTGATGTCATTAGTCCATATCTAATGAATGTGACTGTAGAATTTTCAGTTTTGATACAGCTGGAGAAATAGAGTGAATGAATTCATGTAAACCAGAGCAGCAGTTAGAAATAGTGAGCAATTTCAGAGGCACTTTACATGCTCTTAGGTCCTGAGTTTATTTCATCTCAGAATTAGCAGTGGAAGCAGTGTTCTGCAGCTTCTGTGGGTGAAAGGGTAGCCGAGCTATAAGCATGTGTAGCAAGCAGTAGCAGATGAATGGAGGTGAGAGAAGAGGCATCAGAAATTAAGAAGGGATCCTCCTGGAGAAGTGGGAGGTGGGTAGCTCAGATTGTGCAGATACATGCCACGGCAAGGTGAATCCTATTAGAAAATTTCATCTGTAAATGAAGGTTGTTTTGAAGGCAGCCATATAAATCAGGGATTCCCTATTTTTAATTCCTTCTAAATTGCCTTTGTAACTTCTTGGACTAGATAAATTTAATTAAATATGGTATTTTATTTGGAGTCCTTGATTTTTAACATAGTGTGGTTTATAGTGGCTTTTCCTTGCCATTTGAAATACTGAGGATTCCTGTTACAGTTTGAGTTCCTTGTAAGCTGCATGTTAATTGGGATCATTTGTTAAAATTAGTGGAATTAGATAAACAGTAATGGGCTTGTGGTGTTTTGTTTGCCAAATGGTTGTCAGACAGAATGCTAGGAAAAAAATATTTCTGTGGCACTCCTTATAAAATAAAGCAGACCTATGTCAAATTCTAAATGTAGGTTTTTTTACACGTTTTAAAATTGGATACCAGAATCACAGCGTGGCACAAATCACATTTTCTGAAATATACCTTATACAGGAAACATTGACAAAACTAGTTTTTTTTTTTTTGTCTTTTTCCGTGTCCGGCAACGGATCGCAACCCTCAGTGTCGCCCCCGTACCGGACCGGGACCGGCAACGGGATCGCAACCCTCA
>NW_007728376.1:186091-197664 GCF_000696425.1 Galeopterus variegatus
GTTGGCTATTCGTATACCTTCCTTTGAGAAATGCCTATTCAGTTCCTTTGCCCATTTCTTAATTGGGTTATTTGGTTTTTTTACTGTTAAGTTGTTTGAGTTCTTTGTATATTCTGGATATTAATCCTTTGTCAGATGTATATTTTGCAGATATTTTCTCCCACTCTGGTTGTCTTTTCACCGTGTTAATTGTTTCTTTTGCTATGCAGAAGCTTTTTAGTTTGATATAATCCCATCTGTTGATTTTTTCTTTGGTTGTCTATGCTTTTGGGGTTGTATTCATGAAGTCTGTACCCATTCCTACTTCCTGGAGTGTTTCCCTATGTTTTCTTTAAGGAGTTTTATTGTTTCAGGATATATATTTAATTCTTTAATCCATTTTGAGTTGATTTTGGTATATGGTGAGAGGTAGGGGTCTGGTTTCATTCTCCTACATATGAACGTCTGGTTTTCCCAGCACCATTTGCTGAAGAGGCTGTCTCTTCCCCAGTGTGTAGACTTGGTGCCTTTGTCAAAGATCAGATGGCTGTAGGTGTATGGAATGATTTCTGGATTCTCTATTCTGTTCCATTGGTCTATGTGTCTATTTTTATGGCAGTACCATGCTATTTTGGTTACTATATAGCTTTGTAGTATAGTTTAAAGTCAGGTAGTGTTATGCCTCCAGCTTTATTTTTTTGCTCAGGATTGCTTTGGCTTTTGGTGGTCTTTTCTTATTCCATATGAATGTTAGGATTGTTTTTTCCATTTTTGAGAAAAATGTCATTGGAATTTTGGTGCGTATTGCATTGAATCTGTGGAGCACTTAGGGTAGTATGAACATTTTCACAATGTTAATTCTTCTAATCCAAGACCATGGAATATCTTTCCATCTTCTTGTGTCCTCTTTAATTTCTCTCAAGAGTGGTTTGTAGTTCTTGTCGTAGAGATTTTTCACATCCTTGGTTAACTTTATTCCTGGGCATTTTATTTTTTTGGTGACGATTTTAAATGGGCTAGCTTTCTTGATTTCTTTTTCTGCTAGTTCATTGTTGGAGTATAGAAATACTATTTATTTTTGTGTGTTGATTTTATATCCCACAACTTTGCTGAAATCATTTATCAACTCTAAGAGTTTTTTTGTAGAGTCTTTAGGCTGTTTTGTATATAGGGTCATATCATCTGCAAACAGGGACAGTTTGACTTCATCTCTTCCAATCTGGATGCCCTTTATTTTCTTCTCTTCCCTGATTGCTCTGGCTAGTACTTCCAGCACTATGATGAATAGGAGTGGTGAGAGAGGGCATCCTTATCTTGTTCTTCTTCTTAAGGGAAAAGCTTTAAACTTTTCCCCATTCAGGATAATATTGGCAGTGGGTTTGTCATATTGGCTTTAATTGTGTTGAGATACTTTTCTTCTATACCCGATTTATAGAGAATCTTTATGATGGACGAATGTTGAATTTTGTCACATGCTTTTTAGCATCTATAGAGGTGATCATATGGTTTTTGTCTTTGATTTTATTGATGTGGTGAATCACATTTATTGATTTATGTATGTTGAACCAACCTTGCATCCCTGGGATGAATCCCACTTGATCATGGTGTATAATTTTATGTATGTGTTACTGTATTCTACTAGCTAGTATTTTATTGAGGATTTTTGCATCTATATTCATCAAGGATTTTGGCCTGTAGTTTTCTCTTTTTTTTTTTTTCTTTGTCTGGTTTGGGTGTTAGGGTGATGTTTGCCTCATAGAATGAGTTTGGGAGAATGACCTCTGTTTCTGTTTTTTGGAATGGTTTATAGAGAATTGGTATTAATTCTTCTTTGAAATTTTGGTAGAATTCTGCAGTGAAGCCATCCAGTCCAGGGCTTTTCTTAGTTGGGAGACTGCTGACAACAGCTTCAATCTTTTTGATTGTTATTGGTCTGTTTGAGTTTTCTACGTCTCTAAGCTTAGTCTTGGTAGTTTGTGTGTGTCCAGAAATTTATCCATTCCCTCCAGATTTTCAAATTTGTTGGCATATAGTTGTTTATAGTAGTCTCTAATGATTCCTTGTATTTCTGAAGTATCAGCTATAATATCACCTTTTTCATTTCTAATTTTTGTTATTTGTGTCTTCACTCTTCTTTTTTTAGGTAGCCTTGCTAATGGTTGTCAATTTTATTTATCTTTTCAAAAAACCAACTTTTTGTTTCATTGATCTTTTGTATTACTTTTTGGGTTTGTATTTCACTTAGTTCTGCTCTGGTCTTATTTATTTCTTTCCATTTACTAACTTTGGGTTTGGATTGTTCTTGTTTTCCTAATTCTTTAAGGTGAAGTGTCAGGTTGTTTACTTGCCATCTTTCCATCTTCCAAAGTAAGCATATAGTGTGATAAATTTCCCCCTTTGTACTGCTTTTGCAGTATCCCACAGATTTTGGTATGAAGTGTCATTATTTTCAGTAATTTCAATAAATTTTTTGATTTCCTGTTTAATTTCTTCTTGGACCTATATGTCATTCAATAGAGTGTTGTTTAATTTCAGTATGTTTGTATAGTTTCCAGAGTTTCATTTGTTATCGATGTCTAATTTTAATCCATTGTGGTCTGAAAAATTACATGGAGTGATTCCAGTTTTTTTGAATTTTTTGAGACTTGATTTGTGGCCTAACATGGGTCTATCCTGGAAAATGTTCCATGGGCCGATGAGAAAACTGAATATTCTGAGGTCGTTGGATGAAATGTTCTGTAGATATCTACCAAGTTCAATTGGTCTAAAGTGTTGTTTAGGTCTGTGTTTCTCTGTTGATTCTTTGCCTAGACTACTTGTCCAATGTTGAGAGTGGGGTATTCAGGTCCCCTGCTATTATGGTATTAATGTCTATCTCTTTCTTTAGGTCTAATAGTGTTTGTTTTATAAATCTGGCTGCTCCAGTGTTGGTGCAAATATATTTATGATTGTTACGTCTTCTTGTTGGATGGATCTTTTTATTGTTATACATTGCCCTTCTTTATGTCTTTTTATGGTTTTTGACTTACAGTCTATCTTATCTTATGTAAGAATAGCTACTCCAGCTCATTTTTTATTTGTTTGCATGGTATATCTTTTTCCATCCTTTCACTCTTAGTCTGTGTGTGTCTTTACATACGAGGTGAGTCTTTTGAAGGCAGCATATTGTTGGGTCCATCTTTTTAATCCCATCAGTCAGTCTGTGTCTTTTGAGTGTGGAATTTACTCCTTTTACATTAAGTATTATTGAGAGGTGTTGATTTACTCCTAGCATTTTACTGATTTTTGTTTGAATGTTTTAAATATCTTTTGTTCCTTTCTTTCTGACTTATTGTTTATCTTCTGTGTTTGTTGGTTTCTTGGTATGGTAGATATACTTTTTTTCTCTTTATTATTAGCATTTTTATTTTACTGCTGGGATTTGTTCTTTCTTGAGTATTCATAGTAGTGATGGTTGTTTTTGAGGTACCAGGCCCAGTACTCCCTTGAGAATTTCTTGTAAGGCTGGTCACGTGAACTCCCGCAGTTTTTGTTTGTCTGAGAAATGTACTATTTGTCCTTCATTTTGGAAGGATAATCTTGCTGAATAGAGTATTCTTGGCTGGCAATTTTTGTCTTTTAACATTTTGACTATATCATCCCATTCTCTTCTGGCTTTTAGGGTTTCCAATGAACAGTCTGATGTTAGTCTGATAGGGGTTCCCTTATAGGTGACTTGACGCTTCTCTCTTGAATCTTTTAAGATTCTCTCTTTGTCTTTGAGTTTTGTCAGTTTGACTATAAAATGTCATGGAGAGGACCTTTTTGGGTTGGATATGTTTGGGGATCTTTGAGCCTCCTGAACATGAAGATCTGTGTCTTTCCCTATACCTGGGAAGTTTTCTGCTATTATTTTGTTGAATACGTTTTCAGTACTGTTTCCCTTTTCCTCCCCTTCTGGAATACCCATGATTCAGATATTTGAGCAGAACAGGCTGTCTTCAAGGTCAGAAATTCTCTCTTCTGCTTGTTCTAGTCTGCTGGTTAAACTCTCTGTTGTGTTTTTTATTTCATTGAATGAATTCTCCAGCTCCACAAGTTCTGCTACATTCTTTTTCAGGGCGTTGCTTTCTTTATACATTTCTTCTTTTAGGTCCTGTATACTTTTTCTCATTTCGTTGTATTGTCTGAGTCTTCTTTTATCTCATTTAGTTTCCTTAGAATTGTTGCTCAAAATTCCTTTCAGTCATTTCAAGGACTTCCTGTTCTATAGGATCTAAAACTTGAGAGTTTTTATTTTCCTTTGGTGATGTTGTGCTTTCTTCGTTTTGCATATTTCTGGTATCTCTCCATTAGTATTTAGTCATTGTGGCAGAGGGTTTCATGGTCAACTTCTTCCACCCTGTTGTCTGGCCTGGATCCCGCAGGGGCTGCCAATTTTGCGCTGCTGCCTTGAGTCCTGGGGGTCAGTGGGTCTGCCTCTCAGGGGTGGGGACTCACCTGGGCTTGGTCCTGAGGTGCCTCGGGGCCTGGGTCCTGGGGGTTGGGGGAGGAGTGTTGGTTGGGTCAGGCCTTTTGCGGGGCGGGGGCAGGGACTTGCCTAGGCTGGGTCCCACGACATGGTGGCAGCTGCCATGCTGGTTTGGTGCTGCTGCCTCAGAAGTAAAATTTATAGTTTGGCCTTTGATGCTATATTTTTAGGGACAATATACAACTTACATATATGAAGCAATCTGTTATGGTATGGGAAATGTACTCAATTAGCAGTTCTTTTCCCTTTTTCCTTTTTTTTTTTTTTTTTGCCAGTAATTAACTATTTGTCCAGGAGCAAGTTAAGAAATATCACTTATCATTGCCCTCCTCATCTATCAACAGAGAAGACAGTACTAAGGGACCTGTATATTTCCTTCCAAGTCTTAACATTCTGTAGTTCTAATATGAATAAGTGTGATTAAACTAATGTTGCTCCTTTTATGCTTCTACTCAGGGTCTGTATATCCTGACATTTTTGCAATCCTCATCACAAAGGCTTTGAAAAGATTAATATAACTCTTACTCATGAAAAGGTTGAGTTTCCTATAGGAGAACAGGCTTGTCTTTTCTATCGCTGTATAACAAATTACCCCAAACTTAGCAGCTTAAAACAGTACACATTTATCATCTCACATTTCCCTGGCTCAGGAGTATAGGCATATCTTAGCTTTTTCTCTGCTCAGTGTCTCAAGGTGTCAGGTAGGCTGCATTCTCATTTGGAGACCCAACAAGGGAAGAATCTGTTTTCAAACTCGTTCAGGTTGTTGGCACAATTCATCTTTTGTGCCTGTATGAATGAAGGCCTTGGCTTCTTCCTGGCTGTTGACTGGAGGCTGCCCTCATGTCCTAGAAGTTGATCCCTGCTCTGTAGTCCTGTCCATTGACAGTTCATGATGTGGCCGTTTGTTTCTTCAAGGCCAGCAGGAGGATCTCTGTTCTGATAGATGTATCCTGTCTTTTCTACTGTTTAGAGATTAGAAGTAAGTGACAGGTTGAGGGAAGTAACAAGTAAGGGAAGGTGATTCAACAAGGATGCAACTCATTCATTGAGATTCATCTTGGGATGCACCTGCCAAAAGGCTATATCTGTATTGACCTTGTGCCATACCTGGATATTCTTGTGCTTATTTTTTTAAAATTGGTGATATCTTACTAGCTTTTTTCTCTTTCTTTCATCAAAATAAATGTGTTTTCTGATTGTTTAGATTTCAACCAAGTGCAAGTTTAATTTTTATTTGCTCTAGAACTTCTGGTTTTAAGCTTTAGCAGAAGAAAATCTCCACTGAGGCCTCCTGCTTGTTTAAAGTACTCACAATGGAGGCAGAGTGCTGATCCTGTTAGGCTCCAGGAGAATTGTTTGGTTTGTTTTCTAGTGAATGGAGTCTTGTAGATATACATAAGCTGTTCATGAGAATAAAACTTCCTTTAGTTTCTTTTCTTTGGGCTCTAAGAGGAGTGGCTTTCCTTCCCAATGGAGTAGTACAGTAAGTTTCTAATTAGGTGTTTAGCTGGGAACTAGGGAGTGCAGTAGGGGCTAAAAAGATCTTGTTGTCTGGCTTGGTTTGTGACCCAGACAATTTGAAAATATTAACTCTGATAAACTATTGTCGTGTGTGTTGCCAATATTTCCTTTATAAAACTCCCTGAACTAAAGCAGTATTCAGGTATTCCTAAGTCACATGACACAAGTCACAACACCATCATAAGAGCATCTCAGTGTAACCAAACTTATTCCATGAATGTTTACCCATCATGTTCATCATGCTTATATGTGTTTGAGTCATAGTCTGTCTGCATTTGTCTTTCCTGAAGAAGAGTCCCAAACTTTTAAAATCTAACTCCATAAAGAAGGACCTTCATAAAGATTTATGAGCCCCATTTTACATACCCTGCATGTAACCCAGGGATATCTATTTTTAAAAAGCCCCCCAAATAGCCAAAAAATAAAAAAAAGAATAGAAGAAAAAAATCATGGTAACTTGAACAAAAAGATGGTAAAGAGTGATGGTGGCGTAATATCATATCTTATCTCAGGTACAGAAATTATAAATTGTGTTATTGTTTTCTATCAACAGCCATTCTAAACTTAACATCAGGCAAGAACAGCAAAACTTACAGGTGTGCTTTAAGGAAAGGTTAATGGTTTTAATAAGAAAAAGTTAACTTTTAATCGTAAAAGTTAAAGTTGTGCTGTAAGGAAAGAGGTTTTACTATAACTGTATAGTTTAATTTAGAGATAAGAATATCACCAAGTCATCCCTTCAAGATCTGAACATCTTAGCTGTTAGCATCTCTTGGATTTGTAGCAACATAAGATACACCTAGGCTGGAGGAAAGCCGGAGGCACCAAATGAGCTGCCCCAGAAGTTGACCTGCATGGGCCAAGTTCACAGGCACTATCTTTTCTTTCTCAGGGTAGCACACTGCTGTCTGCTTTTAATACAGTCAGGAAATAATTTTCCAGGAAGGGTATTCGTTGTCTTAGTCCTTTGGGCAGCTGTAATAAAATACCATAGATTGGGTAGCTTATAAACAACGGAAATTTATTTCTTACAGTTCTGGAGGCTGGGAAGTCCACGATCAAGGTGCCAGCAGATTAGGTGTCTGATAAGGGCCTGCTTCCTGGTTTGTAGACAGCCATCTTTTCACTGTAACCGCCGATGGTAAAGGGCCAGTGAGTCCTTTGTATAGTCTCTTTCATAAGGGCACTAATTCCGTTCAAGAGGGCTCTGCCCTCATGATCTAAACCCCATCCAAAGCCCCACCTCTTAATACTATCACCATGTGGGTTAGGATTTCCTATGAAGGGGATACACAAGACCATTGTATGTGTACAGTATTTGGGGAGCTTTTGCATATTTGAGAATCTGTTTCTCTTTGACATGAATACATGAATCTCAAATTGAATTTTCTTATAATTCTTAGGTCCCACACTTTTCAAATTCTTCAGTTATTGCTCTATTGTTTTCTGGTTCTTAGCAAAACAGAAGACTCTACAGTCGGCATGATTGTTAGGTCTATGAAGGCAATCTATTTTTTCCTGACTATTCTAATATGATATTTTTTCTTATAATTTAAATGAGTTCATATAAGCAATTTTGTTTCCCTAGAACATATTGAACCTGTTGGTTTTGCAATCTTGGGTCTTTTTTCCATCAGCATTATTGTTTTTGTTTATGCCACATCTCCCGTGTTTTGAAGTTCTTAGTTTTGATTCCTTTCTCTAATTTCTCATTTTTCTAATTTCATTTTTGGGAACTTAAGATCTCTTTCATATCTCTGTATCTGTCATCTCTGTCATTCTCCTCTGTTCGGCCATTTCTCTTTAGTTTTACACAGCTCCTCTAGTTTGTCTCTCCACAGTACAGATTTGATAAGACTGGATAAATCATTGGATGCAGGAACTGAGGAGATTGTAAGATTCTGGGCTGGCTTTTATGAAACTTTTTGTTTTGAGCACCTTAGGCTCCAAAGGAAGCACATATTTGGGGAGTATGAGGAAGAGGTGTTCATGAGAACCATATGGGATCTTTTGTGTCCAAGTCATATGTTGAGCAATCCAGGTGGCAGAGTTGCAAGGGGCTAGTGTAGCTGGAACAGAGCAAACAAGGAGCAGGCTGAGAGCAGGAGATGCCATCACGGGTTGGGAGCAAATTAGGTGGGGCCCTTGTCGGCAAGAGAAATTGGGGAGTTTTAAACAGAGGAGACCTATGATCTGACTTATATATTTATCAGCAAATTGAGTGGAATGGCAGAGGAAGCTGATGAGAAGCCATCGTGAGCTGCCACATGGCATTCTGAGATGTACAGTGTCCCTCTGCATTTCTTGGGGACTGGTTCCAGGACCCCCTGCAGATACCAAATCCATGGATGCTCAAGCCCCTTATTTAGTATATGCATATAACCTATGCACATCTTCTTGTATACTTTAAATTATCTCTAAATTACTTATAATACCTTATACAATGTAAATGCTATGTAAATAGTTGTACTGTCCTGTAACAGTTAGGGAATAATGACTAGGAAAAAAATTATACATGTTCGGTACAGATGCAGCCATTCCTTTTTTTCCCGAATATTTTCAGTGCACAGTTGGTTGAATCCACAGATGCAGAACCCACAGATACCAAGTGACAACTGTACTATAAATGTGTGCTTTACTCAGTAGTGTGGTTTCTGTTAGCAGTGCTCAGCTATCAGAGATGTAGTTGTGGAAAAAACAGGTAGTTGGACTGGCTCAAGGTTGGATTTTGTGAGCTGGTATTACAGAAGGACAAGGTAGTAATTCAAGTATGCACTGTGTAATCTAGGCTGTATAAAGATTCCAGACTGAGACCAGGAGAAACTGTTCCATTTGAAGAGAAAAAGGGCCAGGGAGGGGCAAGGCACTAGAATGAGGCTGTACACAGTAAGGGAGTGCAGGCTGGATATAGAAGTGGCTGCAGAGAGTTTTCAAGATTTCACTTGTGGAGCAGTATCCGATGATTTCAGGGTCAAGCACATGACCAGTGGAGTGAATTGCTGAAGGAGGTAGGTATAGTATAATATGAAATATATTTGGTCTTTGTCCCAGGTTCCTGTCCCAGAGCTCCTAAACGCTTGGAATCTCCTGAGTGATTGGAGTGTCTTTGTTATTCTTGAGGAGTCCCTGAATACTTGAGGTCATGCTAATGAGTTGATTTAGGATGGGGCCCCTAGATAAACTCCGGACAGGGCTGCTTATTAGAAAGACAAAGTGATTAGAGGGTTAAAACTTCCAGCACTACCCACCAACCTCCAGGAAAGGCAGGGGCTGGAGATTAAGCTATATACAAACTGTCGAACAGAGACTTGATGAGCTTCTGGGCTTCTGCACACTTGGAGGTGCTGAGAGGGTGGTGAGCTCCCAGAGAGGATTGGAAGCTCCACTCCATGCCTTATGCTTTGCATGGCTTCCCTCTGGCTGTTCAGCTCTATCCTTTGTAATATCCTTTATAATAAACCAGTGAATGTAAGTGTTTCTCTGTTCTGTGAGCTGTCCTAGCCAATTAGTCAAACCTGAGGAAGGATTTATCAAATTATTTGAAGCCTGGGGAATGCTTTTTCTAATCAGTCAGGGTAGCTTCCTCTTGGCTAATTGTCAGGCGTAGGCCAACCAAGTCACAGGGGAGTTCCCCTGGGTGATTTCCCCAAAGGGAGAGGAGCCTTCCCCACCTTGTGGCACCCAAGTGGCATGCACCGCCTGCTGGGATGCTGGTTGAATTTGGAAAACGTGCAGGATGGAGACCCATTCCTCCATGGCAGATACAGTGCCATCATGACTAGCAGGAGAGAACTCGGGTCCCGCTGCCCACAAACAAGTTGGGCAGCTGCCAGGAAGGCTCTGGGGGCCCTCCACAGCTCGGGAAAACGTGCAGGATGGAGACCCATTCCTCCATGGCAGATACAGTGCCATCATGACTAGCAGGAGAGAACTCGGGGCCCGCTGCCCACAAACAAGTTGGGCAGCTGCCAGGAAGGCTCTGGGGGCCCTCCACAGCTCGGGACCCCATTTCCTGGGCAACTAGGGACCCCATGTTGGGCACCAACATTTTGTGATGGAGCAGTAAAGATCTTATTGAATTCGGTTGCCCCTCCCCTCAAGAGTCAATCAGTGAGACAAAAGTAGTACCAGCTAGAAGGATTCTTTATCAAGACAAGAGTGGTATCAGCCTGCCTCCCTGACTGACTAAAGTTAGGATTTTTAAAAGGAGGGAAGGAATACAGGAGCATGCAAGAAGGGGAGGTATGGGGAATGTCATGGGATTGGCAGGTGGGCTGAGTCAGATGTCAGGGTTCCATGGTGGAGAGGGTGTCTGGTGTGGTGGACTCTGGTGAGTGGTCTGGTCAGCTTCAAGCCCTTGTTATTATCTTGAGGCCAGGGTTGTCATTTCCTGGGGAGAAACTCAAAGACAGGAATCTAAGCCAAGCATCATCAGAACGTTAAAATACTTGACTATACCCTTGACAGATGCTGATGTATAACACAGTCTTAAGAGCATAGGTTTATAATCAGCTTGACCTCTGTCGGGAATGCCTTTGTTCACAAAGGTTGATCGGGAAAGCAGGAGAAAGAGAAGAGAGACTCAGCTCTGATTCTGAACCTGTAAGCATGCAGAGGCTACGAAACAGCACAGGACGGAAAAGAAAGGTTTTAAGAGAAATCCTTAAGAGGTCCCGGTTTCAGGATCTGTTAGTTTGAATTGAATCATAAAACCCTATATTGGTGTTCTCTGGAGAACTGCTTGATGTGTGGGGAAAAAACCCTACACGTTTGGTCACAGTTTTCTGTGTTGAGTATGAGAGTACAGAGGGAAAAAGTTTTTTTCCTTACACTAGAATTTTGCATGGGTCATCCAAATGGAACAGCAGCAAAAGTTTAGATGAAGGAAGTGTCAACCAAAATTAAGGCTGTTGAGGCAGAAATAATTTTATAATTTATTGGGAGCCAAATGTGTGGACGAACCTCTGAAACACCATTCCACACAGAGAGAAGTGCTCCGAAGTTTATTACAAATAACAAAGACTTTATAGACAAAAAAAGGCCAAAGAAAACAGAAACAACAGAAAACAAAGTGATCATTTCAAAGTTACTTGCCTTGTAAGGTGGGGACAGGGAGACAGAACAGTAGGAAAATAACTGATTAGTTAACATCAAGTTACTTTGGGCTATTGAAAGAAAGTGAGCAAAGATGCCAGGTACTCTTCAAGCTTTATTAAAGAAAGAAGTCTGCTGGGCTGTGCTCAGAGTGGCAGGCAGCTCAGGGCTGCCCTGAAAAAGGGACAGCAGCAGGTGTGGGGCTGGTAGAGCTTATGTAGTGTGCCAAGGGCTGGCCGATACCATCAAGGAGGGTCATTATGCTAATGTGGATCTCGGTGGAGAACTGCTGTCCTTGCGGAAGCAAAAGGGGTTTCTGTTTAAGTCAGGAAGCTTCTCGTAAAGGGGAGGGGTTGAGGTGGGGGGTGCCATTTTGTACTTGTGTCTAAAGTGGTGCTGGTTATGTGCAGATCTATTAGCTATCTCTTTTGTGTAAGAATTGAAGCAGAGGGAATTTCATTGAAGA
>NW_007728376.1:197988-199681 GCF_000696425.1 Galeopterus variegatus
ATTAGTTAACATCAAGTTACTTTGGGCTATTGAAAGAAAGTGAGCAAAGATGCCAGGTACTGTTCAAGCTTTATTAAAGAAAGAAGTCTGCTGGGCTGTGCTCAGAGTGGCAGGCAGCTCAGGGCTGCCCTGAAAAAGGGACAGCAGCAGGTGTGGGGCTGGTAGAGCTTATGTAGTGTGCCAAGGGCTGGCCGATACCATCAAGGAGGGTCATTATGCTAATGTGGATCTCGGTGGAGAACTGCTGTCCTTGTGGAAGCAAAAGGGGTTTCTGTTTAAGTCAGGCTTCTCGTAAAGGGGAGGGGTTGAGGTGGGGGGTGCCATTTTGTACTTGTGTCTAAAGTGGTGCTGGTTATATGCAGATCTATTAGCTATCTCTTTTGTGTAAGAATTGAAGCAGAGGGAATTTCATTGAAGATTTAAACTGGCTTGTTCTGGAAAATTGGCTGTTAAGGTCAGACCACAACCTAAGTGACACAGAATTTAGCAGGGGTGACTCCATTTTGGTTTTTAGTCTGGTCTTTTGGAGACTAGTGCAGGAACTGAGTCCAAAATAATGGCCTTCAATAATTTTTATTTAACAGAAGAATATAAGCTTGGTTTGACCAGGTCAGTAGATGAGCAGATGAAGAAGGAAAGCTAGAGCTAATAATTATTGGTATAAATAATAAATTCTAGACACTTAACATACTTTGTCTCATTTAATTTTCATAAATACGACATGATAAATGTGTAATTAACCCCCTTTTAGGGATGAGGAAAAGGCTAAGAAAGGGTTTGAGCTAAGGTCTTTCTGATGGCGTAGCCTGAGCCTGCGTTCTTTTCATTGCAATTGTTATCGAAACCCCAAAGGTCCATTTGCTTGCCGCTCAATAGCCAATAATTGAGAGAAAAGTGTTGGTGTAGGGAAAGGTAGCCTTTCATCAGGAAGCCAGCAGCCTAGGAGAGTGGTGGACTTATGTCTTAAAGACCATCTCTACTTTTCCCAGACTTGCCAAAGGGTTTTATAGGGACAGATGGTAGGGGGCTGATTCATGGTTATCTAAGCTGGGACATGCAGGCATAATCATAAAATTGCACATAAACATCAAAGGACTTCCAGGGTGGTAGCTGATTCATGGTGACTACCCTCCGTGAAGTCAAGTCTCGGATTCAGTTCCTCTTAACCTCAAAAAGATCTAGTTAATAAGGTAGTAAAGAATGGCCATCTGGGTTAATAATTTCTATAATTATTCTGTGTACAGTGTGAGTAAAAGTCATTATGTTCTAGCATCATGTGAGCAAGAATCATTGTATTCTAATGTCCAGCTGCAAGCTATGTGGTTTGGGTTACAAGAGTAAGGAGAGGAAAAAAAAAAAAAAAAACCTCTTAAATTTAGAAGTTTAACAAAATTGAGTCACTTCTGTTCAGGCTGTTATACAGTGAGATAACACCTGCCACAGGTGAAAAGAAGGGGGCAGAAGTGGAACCCTGTTGGTTCTGGACCCATGTAACCATTACAGACCTCCATAGCTTGCCTTATGTAACTTAGATCCTCTGAAAAGGGGTAAGAGATAAACATCTTATGTACATAAACATATTTATCTAGTACTTCTGGAAAATTTGGTTTTGTTAAAAAAAATTGGTACATGACATTTAAAACTACTTTGGAAGTTGGTGAATTGTTAATGAAATACCATAGGAATACACCAG
>NW_007728376.1:199738-201033 GCF_000696425.1 Galeopterus variegatus
AAAAAAAATTGGTACATGACATTTAAAACTACTTTGGAAGTTGGTGAATTGTTAATGAAATACCATAGGAATACACCAGGGGGCATAATTTAACCCTTTCTGAAGATTAAGAATTGAAGAATGGCTTCATACTTAACACAAATTGTTTGTATGGTTCACTTCTGGTATAAGAAAGCCCCAAAAGCAGATTAGGATGAAGGAGATGGATTATATAATAGGAATTAAACTGAAGCCATCACATACATTAGGGAGCAGGAAACTAAGTGCTCAGAAAGTACTATAAACAAATTTGCATATTATTTACTTTTTCTAAGCAGCAAACTGAATTTGATTTAAAATGGCAAAGTGTGATTAAGAAGGAGATTAAATTAATACGTTTTAGGGTATTCATAGTCTGTTCAAAGAAGAAAAATTTGAATGGACTCCTATTTTGACATTGAGAGAGCTTATATAACACGGTGGGGGTTGGGGGGGATTCTCTTCTTCTGTTTCAGCCTGATGAGTTTACATTTATTCCATCTTCATACCTGTTCTTCAGGGTAACGCTACAATAATATCAGTTGTATTTGGCAAGGCCACAGTACACTTTTAAAAAAAAATTAATCAATAGACTTAATTTTTGGAGAAGTTTTAGGTTTACAGAAAAGCTGAGATAGTACAGAGATTTCATATATACCTGTTCCCTACCCCCCACAGTTTCCCCTGTTAACATCTTGGAATAGTGTAATACATTTGTTACAATCAGTCAGTATTGATACATTATTAACTAAAGTCTACAGTTAACATTAGGGCTCACATTGTTTCATACAATTTTGTGGGTTTTGACAAATGTATGAGGACACGTGTCCACCATTCTGGTATCCTACAGAATAGTTTTACTGCCCTAAAAATGTCGTGTGCTCCACCTATTCAACCCTCCTTCCCACCCTTCAACTCCTGGCAACCATCTTTTTATATCACCTTTTTACTATCTCTATAGTTCTGTCTTTTCCAGAATGTCATATGGTTGGAATCATACAGTATACAACTGTGTAGTAAGAAATATATATATTTTGGGGCCAGCCCCGTGGTTCACTCGGGAGAGTGCAGCACTGGTAGCGCCGAGGCCGTGGGTTTGGATCCTATATAGGGATGGCCGGTGCGCTCACTGTCTGAGTGTGGTGTGGACGACACCGGGCTGAGGGTTGCAATCCCCTTACTGGTCAGAAAAAAAAAAAAAAGAAAGAAATATATATATTTTTGGTCTTCTCAGGTTTCTGGTACAGAGCTCCTAAATTTCTTGTGATTTCCTGAGT
>NW_007728376.1:202284-204459 GCF_000696425.1 Galeopterus variegatus
AGGAGGAAGGTCATGAGAACCCAGATTGATAGCTGTTTGATCAGAATCACAGGTCACAACCTGGGACTTGGATTGGCAGCTGAAGTGGGGGCAGTCTTGTGAGCCCTTAACCTGTGTGATCTGACACTGTTTCCCGGTAGATAGTGTTATAGGGTACCCAGTTGACTGTAGAGTTGGAGAATTGCTTGGTGTGTGGGGGCAGAAGTGTGCTATGTCATAAGAGTATGCTAGGAGGAAACTGTGTTTTTAACAGTATTGGTGTCAGAAGTGTTACGTGAGTGTAGAAAGGCAGTGTGTTTTCCCAGAATAACCTTTTCAGACTGGCTTTGATTTAGCAATATGCATTTAATCTTCCTACACATCTTTTCATGGCTTGATAGCTAATTTCTTTTTATCATTTGATAAAAAGAGAAATAATGTTCTATTGTGTGGCTGCACCACAGTTCGTTTATCCATTCACCTATTGAAGGACATCTGGGTTGCTTCTAAGACTTGGCAATTATGAGTAAAGCTGCTATAAACACATGCGTGCAGGTTTCTGTGTGGACATTAGTTTTCATTTCATTTGGGTAAATACTTAGGGACACGATTGCTAGATCATATGGTAAGAGTATGTTTATCTCTTTAAGAAACTGCCAAGCTGTCTTCCAAAGTGGATGTACCATTTTGCATTCCTGACAGCACTGAATGAGAGTTCCTGTTGCTCCACATCTGCACCAGCATTTGGAGTGGTTGATGCTTTAGATTTGATCCATTCTAATAGGTGTGTAGTGGAGTCTCATTGTTTTTATTTGCATATTCTAGTGATGTGGTGTTGAGCATCTTTCCATATGTTTATTTGCTGTCTGTTTATCTTATTTAATGAGATATCTGTTAAGATCTTTATTCCACTTTGTGCTGTTTTCTTACTGTTGACTTTTAAGAGTTCTTTGTGTATTTTGTCCTTTATCAAATAAATACAGGTTTTGCAAATATTTTCTCCCAGTTTGTAGCTTGTCTTTCTTTCTCTTAGAAGTGTCTTTCACAGAGTAGACTTTTTAATTTTAATGAAGTTCAGCTTATCAACTTTTTCTTCCGCAGATCATGCTTTTGGTAGTGTTATCAAGTCATTGCCAAACCCAAGGTCATTTAGATTTTCTTTTGTTTCCTTCTAGACATTTTGTAGTTTTGCATTTTACATTAGGCCTAAAATCCATTTTGAGTTAAATTTTGTGAGAGTATAAGGTCTGTATCTAGATTCATTTTTGCATGTGGATGTCTAGTTGTTCCAGCACCATTTGTTGAAAAGACTATCTTTTCTCCGAGTTGCCTTGTTCCTTTGTCGAAGATCTTCTTTTCTCAGTCCCACGCTGTATTGATTGTGCATTAATCAGTGTTATCAGTCTGGAAGTCTGGTAGTGTCGGTCCTTGTTCTTCAGAGTTGCATTGGCTGTTATGTGTTGTTATTTTGATTTTTCTCATGTAAACTTTAGAATCAGGTGGTTGATACATAAGAATTAGTTTGCTAGAATTTTGATTGGAATTATAATATTGAATCAATAGATTATATTGACAGAAACTGATATCTTAACAATAGTGAGCCAATACATAAAGACGGAGTCTCTCTCCATTTATCATCCTTTTTTGGAGATGAAAATGTCCCAAACTTAGATTGTGGTGATGGTTGCACAGCAATGAATGTACTAAAAGTCATTGATTTCTACACCTTAAATGCGTGAGTTGTATAGAATGTGAATTATATCTCAGTAAAGATGTTTTTAAAAATAGGCAGGAAGTGAGGAGGATAAAAATATTTTTTAATTATTGGGAGTGATAGTTGGGAAAACCAGAGGAAATGGTACAAACTAGAAGCTCGGAAAGTAGCTTTTTTAAAAAACCCTTTTTTTCTTTTCTTTTATTGACACACACAAACTCATAATTTAGTTATCTGAAAGTTAGGCTTCCGGGAACTTTGACTCCTGGAATACTGCTCTGTAAAGGAAAAAACACCTTTTGGGTTCAGAAAACATGTGTGCTAAAGCCATGGCCAGGACTTATTGAAAAATAATCGTGCTGGAGAAACACCTCTTAGAACAAACCCAAATAAAAGACCAAAAACTCATGGCAAAATGTTTGAAAGACAGTATATTGTGAAAAATGAAACTAAACTTTATATTTGACATTTTAGATTATGAT
>NW_007728376.1:205234-235593 GCF_000696425.1 Galeopterus variegatus
CCGGCCCCAGAAAGACAGTATATTGTGAAAAATGAAACTAAACTTTATATTTGACATTTTAGATTATGATTCCAACTGAGCTCGTTTTTATTTTTTTATTTTTAAAATTTAAAAAAAATTTTTATTGAATCAAAATTGATTATACATATTTTGGGGGTTCAACATTGAGATATGTTGATCAAATCAATATTACTAGCATATATATTGTTGTAAACCGTAATTATTCTTTACGCCCCTTGTCTAACCTCTCCCCATCCCCCCTCACCCCCTTCCCTTCTAATTACCCTAGATTTCTTCTTTCCTTCTGAAAGAATAATGGTTACTCTGTTGATTTGTTGCCTAGATGATCTGTCTAATGATGAGAGGTGTGTTCCGGTACCCCAATGTTATCATAGAGCAGATGCTTCTTCTGTCACTCTGGAATGGGCTTTGTGGAGAGAGACATCCTCTTCTTTTCTTTATCTCTGCTGGTGACTCTCCTTGTGTCAATGCACTCCAGTGGCTGGCAGACCATCTGTGTGTGGTTGTGATGTCTAGCAGCTTTTGTGGCAACCATGGTTATGGTGGTGGCTATGGTGGACCTCCCACACAGAGGTGATGTTTTTGGCCTGCTCCTTGGTGCTGGTGGTGTGCCTGGTTGTGGGGAGTGTCTGGTCCCCAGTTCCATGCCTCGGGTCCCTGGGTGGGCCCCGAGGTGCAGGTGTGCTGTGCCAGGTTGTGGGAGGGGGATCCAGTCCCCGACTCCATAGCTCAGGTCCCCAGGCAGGCCCCGAAGTGCTGGCATGGTATGCCTGGTTGTGGGAGGGGTGTCTGTGGGCCCCAAGGTACTTGTGCTGTGTGCCTGGTTGGGGGGGAGCAGTCCACTTCTCCATGCCTTGGGTCCCCAGGCAGGCCCTGAGGCACTCGTGGTATGCCTGGATGTGGGAGTGGGATCTGGTCCCTGGCTGCTAGCCCTGGGCCCCCGCCGCCGGGTGGGCCCCAGTGCATTGGCAGTGTGAGTGGTTGTGGGCAGGGGTCCTGCCCCTGACTCCATGCCTCATGTCCCCTGTTGGGCACCAAGGCATTGGTGGTGCGCCTGTGCCGGAACTAATTTTTTGTCCTTTACTTACTTCTAAAATGGGGGAACTTCCTTTGGGAAACAGTACTTGAGCTGTGGTTGAGCTAAATTGCTGCTTTGCTGCTGTTTCCCTAGGGAAGGCTTTTTGTGCAGCTCAGCATTTAATGGTTGACCTTATAGGTACTTCTGGCTCTCTAGAGACCCCAGTGCACCTGTGCTGTGTAGAAACTCTGATCTGGGCCTGAGTCTTTTCATCAAACTGCACCCCATGCAATTCTGCATTCCTGACCAGTCTCCTTTGAGTGGTCCTGTGCTGACGGGGGCGCGGACCAGCTGTCCCAGTGTTCTCCTGGTGGGCCCGTCTCCCCCACCGCCTGTGCTCCAGACACTTCCCATGGGACGGGCCCTGTGCTGGTCTCTTGCGATGACTCACTGGCCTCTGAGTGTCTCCCCTTTTTCAGCTGTTCTGGCTCCTCACTTCTGTGTGGGTTCACAGGAACCCTATTAGTGGTCTTTCTGTCCTGGGGGCCACCAAAGTCCTCTTCTCCCCTGCCACCTCCAAGTAACTCCATCTAAAGGGCACAGCTGTGGCTTCTGCTGGCTCCTGCTCCATGTGCTCCAGCATTAAAATGGCCACGGCCCGAAACGCTCAGCAGTTTTTTCTTACTCTCATCATGGTTTCTCCTGCCTTCATGAAACCGAACTCATTTTTAGACTAAATAACTAGCTAGTGTTCTTCTCTGTTGGCATAGGCATATCACAGAAACACAGACATAGACATACACATACACATAGATTGGAGGAGAGCACAATAAGATATCCTGTAACTCCCATTGGACTTCTACAGCAAATAATGAGTCAGTTTTGTAAAAAATAATTAAGAGCTTAATCTTTCTCTGTGGCTTTATCAGTCCTTTTATATTTAAATCATTCTTTATTTGAAATACCTGTTATTATCCCTATAGCTTTTCTATTTGGTTGTTAACTGGTCTGATTTTTCAGATTCTTATTCGTCATTGTATTAGTCTACTTCTGTTGCTTATAATAGAATACCTGAAACTGCGTAATTTATAATAGGATTTATTTATTACAGTTTTAGAGCCAGGGAATTCCGAAGTCCAGGGAATACATCTAGTGAGGGTCTTGGTGGTGGTGACTTTCTACAGTGATGCAGGGTGTCACATGGCAAATGGCTTGAGCAAGAGAGATCTAACCTACTCATTTGCTTTCCTTATAAAGCCATCAGAACCACACCCGTGACCAACCTTAAACCATCAAATTATTACTGCGTGAATGGATCAGTCCATAGGGCATGGTCCTCACAATCCCACCCTCAAAACTGTTACAGTGGGAATTAATACATGAACTTTGGGGGACACGTTTTAACCCATAGCAGCCACTGACTTTGCTTTTGATTGTAGCAGTCTCCAGTATCACTTTTAAAGGCTTCCTGGGAGCCTATTCATTTTACAAGATTTGCAGATTTGCTTAGCAATTCATTTGCATTGTGTTGTTGGATTATCTGTGAGAGTCTGATAGCTGATGTTAATTATTAATTAAGGAGGGGTGAGTAGGGGATTAATTTTACAGGTGGATGATTCATTAATGGATATTTTTATATGATGACAGTTTTTGTTTCTCTAGTCAACTTTGTACCCCAGTAATGAATATTCATGTAAAATGGAGTATCTATTTATTGCAGTGCTAATTTATTGGGGTGCTAATTCAAATCTTATTCCTGTTTAGTACGCCATTAAAAAAATAACCTATTCTCAACGTGTTAGAAGTTGTAAGGTAGCTGGTGTGGGTTGGGGGTGGAGCTTGTGGGGCAGGTGGTGCTGCCAGCTGTTAAGGAAAGGGGACGGATTTACTATAAAGTAGTGGCTACTGCAATTCCATCTGCCATGGGGAAAAAACCTATGTCTAGAGAGGCTAAAATAATACTTTTAACTCTGTTGGGTCTACTTATTTCAAAGTCACCATTCTTTTAAAATTATGTCATACTGCCTTTTTAAAACAATGTTTTAGATATCTAGATAAAACTGTATAGCTTAACGTTAATTTCTGTGGATTGGGTAGCAATGACTGTCCTTTTACTTTCTAGTAGTTAATGATTGATTTTTAAGCGTATTGGTTTAAAACAGAAACCTGTGTATAACCTAATTTTTTAAAATCTAGTTTCTATAGAAGCTGAAACCTGTCAGCATCCTTCAAAATGCAATGGAATGTACCACGGACTGTATCTCGACTGGCACACAAGACGTGCTTGGAACCACATAAAGCTGGTCTTTTTGGACACTGTCAAAACATAAAGGGGCCATTACTTTTGTGTAATGCTGAATCCAAAGTGGTTTGGGGACATGGTCCTCAAAAGCAGTGGCTACACTTACCTGCTACCCACTGTGCTGCAAAGGAAAAGAAGTCACTGGATGCTCATCCACCCCAGCTAGGGGTCCTTCACCACAGACGATGGGAGCAAGATGTTTCACCCAAGAAAGCTTTATCCTCCAATGCCACAGCCCAAGGAACTCCTTCAGAAAAAAAGGAAGAGCCTGATCCTTTACAGGACAAATCTATTAGTCTGTATCAACGATTTAAGAAAACATTTAGACAATATGGAAAAGTTTTGATTCCAGTGCACCTCATAACTTCTGGAGTTTGGTTTGGAACATTTTATTATGCAGCCATAAAGTAAGTTTTTTCTTGGTTGAACACCTTTTCCTGTTTTATCAGAATGTTAATCTTAATCGTACCAATGATAGCCTTAAATAGTTTTTATATGCTTTAATGTCTTTCATCGATAGAGGATAACTACTTTTCATAGCTGTGTGTCACATTTTAATAACTAGCTAATGTGCTTACTGTGTACAGCAGGCATTTTGCTAAGTTTAACTGTGTTATCTAATCATCACAGCAACCCTATGAAGCAGGTAGTGCAGTTGTTCCTATTTTATGAATGAGAAACATATTCAGCAAGGAGAAGTAAAAATAACTCAGCTTTTCACAGAATAACTCAGCTGGTAAGAGGTGGAGCCTGGACTAGAAACCCAGTTAGGTTTGTCTGATCTCAAAGCCACACTTCTCATCACTACACTGATCTCATCTCAACATTCAGGAAAGCATTGAAATAAAACATCAGATTTCAGAAATTTGACAACACCATGAGTTCTGTACTTACGTATTTCTTAGAATGTTTGTAAATGTAAAAAGCTATCTATTTTGCCTGTGGTTTTGGTGGGAAATTTGTAAGATATTTTTGCCAGAGCTGGGCTACTATCTGTTGTAGACACAAAAATGCAATCATTGCAGACTTATGCTTTGGTGTTATTTCCAGTAACTATCACACTAAGGTCTTTTGGTCAGAAGTCAGTCTGGTGGGGCTAGCCTCCTGGTGTCGTAAAAATTTCTAAATGGATCTTTCTTGTTCTATACTGTTCCTTTCTTTTAAGGTAAGTTATATTCTTCACACTTATGTGATTGATGCTATTCTATTTCTCTTCATATCTTTCCGTTATGTTCCTGTTATTCAATTATATACTTAATTGTATATTATTTTTTTCTTTAAGAATTGTATCTTCCCTTCCAGAAGATCTTTGTGTGTACACTTTATGGATTTATTTCTTTGTTTACTAATGACATTTTCTGGACATGTTTAATATTTAGAGAAGTCTTCGAAATGGCCCTTAGTTTTTTGACAGAACATAATATTGTGTACCATTTTGAATAAAAGTTATTATAGGCATTCAGTGCTGCTATTTAAAGAATGGCTTTCTATATATTAAGTTTTCTTTTTCGAGCCAGTCTTGTGACAGATGACACGAGTCGCACTTGTTTCTTCTGACCTCCTTAAGTTGCCCTTACACACTCAGCCTTCCTGGGCTTAGAGGAAAAAAATCAGGGTTTTTAATTAATTGCAGATAAGATTCTTAGTTTTATCCTTCCCCCACTTTTCTGCGGAATCCCTTACCATCCTGACTTGCTTTGGGGCTGCTTGTCCGCATGGGAATCTGGTTGCCAGACCACCACTGCTGCTCAGCTGCGGCTACCCGGCCAGTTCTGTTGTAGCGTCACATTGCTCGTTTATATTACGCAGGATGTTTTCAGAACAGTCCTCCTCAATGTTTTTATGAAATCCTTAATACTTCATAAATTGAAAATTGATTTGTTCTAAGTGAAGATCTTCATCATAAGCAGTACTTAGAAAATAAAATTCATGGATGAAAGAAAAAAGAATTAAGATGTGTTCAAATGGCAGAACATCTTTCACTATGAGATGATTTTACTGTAAAATTGAAATTGATTGTATTAAATACAGGTTTTCAATTCAACTGACGAGGCTAGCTATATTTCAAGTTTTTTTTTTGGTTTTGTCTTATCTGGGAAAAGCTCTCTGTTATTTGCTTGTTGCCTACCTACTATTAAAAGAAAGGGAAAAAAATAGTTTGGAGCTGGCAGGACAGGCATTTGACGTCACACTGCCTCACTGGCCAGTTGTCTATCCGGTTATGACCACAGGTAGCAGTACTGCCTTTCGAGGCCCCATGGAGCAAAATGTCACTCTGTATTTAGCTACCTCAGTGACAAAGTTCTCAGGCTTTTTAAATATTTTATTTCAGAGGGATCTAAATTGTGCATACCTACTAGATTTTATTTTAAACAGAGCTTTGTTGCTGCTTCCATCTGGCAAAAATGTGAAGAGATCTTATACCTTCTGACCAGAAGTGCTCTGTTTGCTCAAATGTGGCTCCGTAATGATGTGTTGTTCCCTGCATTTAGATGCCTTGTGTTTTGGGCCTCAAGTTCCTAAACTTACAGATCCACTCTGAGGCAAAATCCTGACAGATTTTTACTGCACTTTGTGTAGATGGCGAATGTGCTTGTGCTTGTGTACTTCTGCATCTGTTGAAACATCAGTAAAGCTGGTAGTCTGTGAAGCACATTCCTGTCAGATCGTGGGAACTTCATAATAGAAAGTGGCAAACAGTGGATGTTCTGATGAAATCGAAGTTTCATCAAGCCCATAGAATCATTTATTCTTTGAATAATAACACAATAAGTGATGTTAAAATAACCCTTTCTTTTACAATAATAGTATAGTTTGACATGTAATTTTAAAGGTAAAAATCTTACATTTTGAAATTTGAGTTAGAGTATTCTAAGGGGAGGTGGGGTTTGGTTGAGGAAACTAAGATCAGGTCAGTGATTTTAATCCTTTTCCCATAGTTTACTTAAAGCTGTTAATTTTACTCTGATAAATGCTTCTGTTTTCAAAATATACTAATTAGGATGCCCACATGCAGAAGCAAACTATAGTAAATTGTGGTTTTGGTGTTTTCAGATAATCTTTTGAAAATATCCTTAAAAGTTTGTATATATGTAAATTACTTTGTTTTTTTCATAGAGGAGTGAATGTCGTTCCTTTTCTAGAACTCATTGGGTTGCCTGACAGCATAGTAAGCATCCTGAAAAACTCTCAGAGTGGAAATGCACTAACAGCATATGCCCTATTTAAGGTGGGTACTGTTGCAAACATTGCTCCTCAGATCTGACCTGCACACTGCCCAAAAAGTGCCATGCTAGCTCTCATTAGTTTCTTGTAACTTAAAACATCTATTATATTTTAATAAATAAAGTAAGGTTATGAAGTTTTAAAGTGTAAGTAAAATGTTGGTTTTAGAAAGAATTGCCTTAAAAATAGGTAAATCATTCATAACCTGCTGTGATGAGACAAATGTTTGACTTGTAAATTTCCAGGGTAGTTGTCATGTTTTTGACATTTCTCGTTGATACGAGATTTATTTTTCTTATTTTGGAGAGCTGCACACCACCTGACTTGTTAGCAAAATCTAGCATTTATTTTACTACTCATCCTTTCTTAGCAAGTAAGATAGGAAGGTTTAATTCTAATTGTTTTATGTGATAAACCTTAGACTTATTTGTTACATGTTACATATGTTTCATTTTAGAAGTTTAGAGTCTTTATAATTGCTCTCTGGGTTCAGACAACATTGTCTTTATAAATGGTTTCTACGCCTATGAGTCTTTATTTTGGAAGAGAAGACTCATTGTAAATTGTGGAATTTAGCTGTGCTAATCGTTACATATGTTTCATTTTAGAAGTTTAGAGTCTTTATAATTGCTCTCTGGGTTCAGACAACGTCTTTATAAATGGTTTCTACGCCTATGAGTCTTTATTTTGGAAGAGAAGACTCATTGTAAATTGTGGAATTTAGCTGTGCTAATCTCATTTTCTTGATTGATAAATTCTCATGAGGCTCTATGAAGCGTCTACCTAAGAAAGAAGAAAACAGGTAGAAAACATTTAGAAACTAGGTGTTATTTTATTCCTGTTGTATAAAAATACTTAGAGTTACGGTTTTATAGTATTACTAAAAGTAACATTGTTTTATTCTGTCATCCTTATTACTGTCCTCTGAAATCTTGGGAGATTTCCTCTTCTATTGTAATTTTGACTAGAAGGCTAATGCTTAATTGCTGAGTTTTTCTACATTAAAACCTATTAAATTATTAAACTATCAAGTTTCTAGTTATAACGGGTATAATTTAACCTTAATCAAACTATTATCATGATGATTTAAACCGTTTCCCTAATTTTAACTGCTCCCATAAGATGCTGTGGTTTGTACAGTTTATATTAGAGTCTCTTTTATTTATTTTTTTAGCGTTTCTTTTCTTTATTTGATTATGAGTTCCTAGGAATTGAGTCTTGTCTTTCTCTTGTGTTTCACTGTGCCTGGTATTGTGCTTTGTAGGTGAGTCATTGCTCAGCACGTGTTTGTGGAGTTGAAATTGAAACATGAAGCGCTATACACGTAGGTAGATTAGTGCCAGTGGTGTTTCTTCTCCTACTGTTCACCTGCAAGGTGGGAAATGTGGAGGGGATTCTCCTATGTATTTTCTGGACCTCTCATTTTCTCAAGTAGAACAACAAACAGAGATTTACTGCTTCATCAAGGTAAAGCCCCAAAATGAGGTGTGACAGAGATGAGAAGAGAATATTTTGTGAGTGTGGCCCTGTGGCATTTACTCATTAACTCCTTTGTACCTCTTCAAAATGCACCCATAGTTTTAGTCAACTAAATTCTTCTAGCCACTACTATGTACCAGGTGCCATTATAGGTACTGGGAATACACTAAATAGAACAGCACAAAATACCTGCCCTCGTGGGGCTTGTATTCTAGTGAATGGGGTGGTGTGGGGAGGCACTTGGAGAGAAGGAGGAGGTAAAGTTCAGAATAACTGCACACACACTTGTGTATTTAGATGGCGATAAGTGCTAAGAAGAAAGAATGAACCAGGTGTTTGTAGTATTTGTTTTTCTGGGGGAGGTTTGCAATTTTAGAGGGAAGGCCTCCTGGAGAAGGTGAGAGAGTTGGTTAGGCAGCGAGAAGTTTCAAGCACAGGAAACCCCAAGGCAAGCTCCTGAGGCTGCAGGATACAGGGAGTCTGAGGGATAGCAGGGAGGCTGGACAGCCAGACAGATGATCAAGCAGGGCAGAGGGTGGAGCCAGATGAGGGTGGCCCTGGAGGCCTTGGCGAGGACTTCAGCTTTACCCTGGGGGCATGGAGAGCCACCAGGACATTTTAAGCTTCTGGTATCTGTCAACAAAATCACTTTTGGCTGCCTTATTGAGAACAGACCATAGCAGGGCCATGGTAAAAGCTGAGGGACCTGGTATGAGGTTATTGCGGTAGCTTCAGTGGGAGGTGATAGTGGACAGGACCCAGGTGGTAGCCGGAGAGGCGATATGAAGTAGTTGGATTCTGGATATATCTCGAAGCAGGAGCTGATGGTGTTTTCTAATGGTTTGGATGTAAGAGGGAGGCATTGAAGCCATCTTGTAGGTGTTTGGTCTCAGCAAGTGGAAGAATAGAGTTTCCATTTCCGGAGATTGGGAAGACTTTTGAGAGGAACAAGTCTGGAATGGGATAGTAGAAGATCAGGAGACAAGTATTGAACATATTAAGTTTTGATATCCTGTGAGACAAGCAAGTGGAAATGAGTAGTTGGCTGGATACACTGGAATTCAGGGAAAAATTAAAGAATCATCCATGAATAGATGGCACTAAAGACACGAAACTGGACAAACTACCAGGGGAATGAGGTAGGTGGAGGAAAGAAGAGGTCCAGGGACTGAGTGTTGTCACATTGTGTCCAGGGGTGGGTGAGGAGGGAGGCGTGTGCACAGGTGAAGAGGGGAGCTGTGAGCTGGAAGAAAGCCACGCAAGTGGGGTCCCGGCAGCCACATGAATGAAGCTCTGAGCACAGAGAGTGCAAAGCTGTCTCAGGTGGTCCTCGTGGTTCTGGGGCTGGTTACAACTGGACAACTCTGAGAAGAGCAGTTTTGGTGGAGAGGCAGTGCTGGAAGCTCGGTTAGAGGAAGCTGGAGAAGAATGGCAGCTAGAGCACAGACAGGCCTTCAGAGAGTTTGGGTAGAAGCGCACCTACGATTCTGCCTCAAAATGTCTTGCAGCCTCTTGCTTTTATGCTTCTCTTCGACCAGTTCCTCTACTATTTCATTTTGGTCCTTGGGTCTCTGCTGAGCATTACACATGTGCGTGTCTGCAGCATGTCTACCATTTTACCACTTTGGGCCACACAAATGTTCCTGGCTGGGATTCCAGGCTCAGAGTGGATTGTAGTGAGAAGGTAGCATAAGGCCTGGAAAAGTCAAAGGAAAGGGATTTGTAGGTGAAGCTGAACTAAATTCAGCAAAGAATGTACGTTTGACTCATTCTTTGCTTCTCACCATTTGAAGAAGTTTCATTCTAGTTTAGCTACAGATATAAAGTGTTTGGCAAATTGGTAGAGTTCCGAGCCCTCTTTCTGATTTCTGGATGAACCTGCCCCTCGGGTTCACTATCATGTGGTTTGGGACATGGGTACTGCTGACTGTGATAATTCTGTAACCCTGGGTTGGGTTGTGTAGGGAAAAACATTTGTAAGATGAGTTTACAGAAGAAGCATCTCTTGTTAGGAGGGGAAACCATATAGGATGTTGTTACATTAGCCTTGTGAAACAATAAAGTAATTTATACTGGTTGGTTATTACCAAGAATTGTAACTTCATCTGTTTTTGCATAAGGCAGTAGTCATAGTTGATCTGTCTCTGTTTGCTTTCTCAAGATTGCAACACCTGCCCGATACATGGTGACCCTGGGAGGAACATCCTTTACTGTGAAGTACTTGCGCAGTCGTGGCTACATGTCGACACCACCGCCTGTTAAGGAGTATCTACAGGACAGGGTGGAAGAAACAAAGGAGCTTATCACGGAGAAAATGGAGGAAACAAAGGATAGACTCACTGAAAAACTGCAAGAAACCAAAGAAAAAGTTTCTTTTAAGAAAAAAGTGGAATAGGGTGCCTTACCTAACAGTTTATACAAAATTCTTACGCTTCAGCCCTTTGGAGACTATGGGCAAAAATACATGCTTCTGATTATTTTTTTTGTTGATTGCCTAAATATATCAATTTGCAAAGAGTTAAAGAACTAGGAGATACCTTTTTAAAGTTAAATATCACTGGAAAAACAGTTTTTTGAAAGGAAGAAATGAACCCAGTATAAGAATTTCACATCAATAGCAGCATTAAGCAGTGGTCTTAGAAGTCAAAGTTCTTTTTTAAGGTCTTTGGAATCATTTTTGCTTTATGTTTTGTTGCCATCTGTTATTTATGCAGACTAGGCAGTTGACTCCTTAAAGAAGTGATGTGGCTGTAGACAAGATGTTGATACTAGATCTTAGTCTTTGTTATTCATTAAGGTTTTAACTGTATCCAGTTCTCAATGTGGAAACACACTAGCATCATCGAAACTGTCTGTGAATAAGAGAGTATTTTGTCTTTCTATAAAAACAGTATACATATTAATTGTTATCTACCAGTTAAAATATAGAGCTTATATGAAGAAAGTTGAATAAAAATTCACTCATATATATGTAAATAAGATGTATCGGTTATATATAAATGAAAAATGGACACTTTAAAAATGATTTTTACTTGAAGCTTGTCATAATCAAATTTTTTAAAGCAAATATATATGGCCATAGTACTTTCTCAAACTTGTGTATTGGTGATGATCACCTGGAACATAAAAGTTTATTGTGAATCGTTTGTGTCCTCTGCAACTAATCTTTCAGGGGAAAATGAAAGATTATACCTTAAGTTTATTATTGAAATCAAATATGCTTCTGCAGCCACTCAAGCTCCAGGTTCTCAAGGAGATAAAGGTTTGGGAGACTAAAAGTGGCATCAGGTTGTCATGGAAAAAGCTCACTCTCCCCGGGGCGGGGACGGACCTTGTCTCAGCAAAGCAGTGCAAATTTTCAGTGTCTTAGTTTCAGAGTTAATATTGATTTCATTATAGAGTAAATTTTAAAATTTTAGCTGCTGTTTTTTCTCCTATATTGAAGGGAAATATCCTTGCTTGAGCACTCCACTTGGTACTTTTTATAGCAGAGCTATCATTAAGTTATCTGCTTGGAATGTAATTCAGTGGCCTCAGATATGAAAGTTGCTGTGATTGTGGAGTGTGTTTGTGTGTAGTGTGTGTTTCCTTTTGCTACAACTGCTTTTACTAAAGTCCTAACTTTTGAATTGCTAATTGGAGGAGGGAAAGGCTTCTTTTTAGATCATCATTATTTTGACCTGATTGCTAAGGCAAGAGAATGCCAGAGGGTCTGCCACACAGAGGTCCTGTGGGGATCTTTCTATTTGGCAGGATTTTTATATCAAATACTTAATTTGGCCAAATTTAGAGAATAGTGTAAAGGGGAGAGCAATGTTTACATTTGATACATCTGATCACTGTATTAGAACACTTTTTAAATGAATATGCTGTGATTGGAATCTTTTCTTTCTGGGGCTAGGGGAGTCGTGAGAGGTACAGCTGTGTCTCTCCAGTCTTGGGTAGGCAGCACAGTCTGTCTCCTGCTGCAGAGGGCTGAACGCACTGTTTCACGTTGACAGCACATTTTTTTTTTCTTTAATATTTTTTACAGCACATTTTAGAATCTAAACATGATTAAACATGTTTTAGCATGTTTAAATAATGAACATTTTGCAGATATTAAATGCTAAGGTATTAATAAACTTTTTTTTAACCACTTGAGTCTGCTTGTGTTAAAATGTTGTGTTATATGGAATTCTTTCTTCTAAAATAATTTCCTTTTACTTTTCATGTTGCACAGGGCATATTTTCCGATGGGGATAAATTAGGGGTTCTTAGAAGTTTCTGATAATCCCAAGAATAAAATTTGCTTTTCCTGAGTAGACATCTTTTGTTCTGTGCATTTGAGTTTTGTTGCCATCCAGTTTCGTAACTGTGTGTGTTTATCCAGTTATGAAAAAGGAGATACTGCTTATGAATAATTTGAAATTCCCCAGTTAAAAATTCACTGAATACATGGGAAGTTCTGTTGTCATTATTTGGCATCAGGAATGATACAGAAATGTTCTTGCTAGTATATTGCTAACCTGGTCCTTAAGACAGGCTACAAATAGCTTAAAAAGGGATCACTGTGATATGTTGAGTTTGGAATACTCATAGCAGGCTAGCAGAGTATAGTAACATGTCAGGTTAAATAAATTATCAGGAATACATATAATAAACGTATAGTTTGCTGTGTATAATAAACTTCATCTCTTTTACAGTAATTCACCTATAACTTCTGTGAGCTGTGAGGGAGACGGCGGCTTCCATGGCTGCTGGGCACGTCTGCATTTACAGAGCATGTGTTGACGGGCTGGAGAGGGAGCTGCGGCTGAGATCTAGCCCATATAAAATGGACAGAAAGGTTTGCGCTGCAAATTGATAACTGAAATTAAAAATGGGTTAGGTAAGAGACTTAGTTCATTCAAGAATATAGTATAAACCAACCTTTTAAAGAACCACACCAAAAAGTCTTCTACTATTACAGCCTTTGACATACAACAGGGTGCTGGTGACAGATTTCAGCAACGGAGAAAAAGAATGCTTATATTGAGATTACCTTCCCCTCCAGTAGTGAAAATAACAAAGTTATGCCTTCAAATGTAATCTTGCATTTACTTGTCACAGAGTCTATTTCTGCTTATTTACAAATGGAAGTGTTGCTATAGGCCTCTATGCTCAGGATGAAATGGAGCTATTGACTCTCGTTTCAGTGATCTTAGAAGGTAATTCCAGAAATTTTAAATATCGTAATAATGTGGGCAGGAAAGCTGTCCAAAGAAAAGAAGAAAGTTGTATATGAGCTTCTTTCTGTGTTCTTTGCATGGGGTTCGGATCATCAGGATTTCTTAACCAATTCACATATACACCAGACTACTGCAGAAGATAGTAATGGTAACAAAATGGACAGAAGATGACTTTAGCAAATGAGGGAGAAAAAATGAGGGCATCTTTCCTGATTTTTCTGAAATGATTTTTAGAAAATGTTTTTTGTGAAATAATACATGTCTGAATTATTAAAGGATTCCTTCTGAAAAATAACGTTATGGTAATATAGGCATATTTTTCTGTTCATTTTTTGAAATGGGGACTTTGATTTACTGCAGATTTTCAAAATCAAGTCTCCATGAGACCTAACATAAAACAGGTTAAATGTTACCAAAGTTGTTTTGACCTGTTTAAATACATTTTTTGCAAGACTTTATATTTTTTGGCATTAAAAGCTCACTACTTAATCTACCTTATTAGTTCCATGGTCTTCAGGTACATCAAATCACATCAGCCCAGATGCCTGAGTAGCACATTAGCGCTCAGATAGGGATGTGTGGGCTCCGGTACTGCCTTGGAATTTATCCACCTAAACCAGAGATCTACAGAACCAAAGGTGAAGAATTCTTCCCTTCTGGACTTGTGTGGTCTGGGAGACCATTCCTTCCCAGAATTCACACTCAGCCATTTTCAGAATTTTGGCCTTGCCTTCTGATTCTGAAAGATCTTTCGCCTATACTTTGAGCTTCTAACATATTTGAGAAATGCTGAATCAAGCCGATTGAATATATTTTCCTTCTGAGATTTTTCCTTTGTGACTTCTGTGTCAAGTTTGTTCATTTTAACTAGTCAAAACAAGTTTTTGATTGTCTGGCTTCTTCAGGGTTAGGCTTTGAAAATCAAGCTGTATTCTTCTCTTTGCACCATTGTCACCAGTAATTACAGATCACAATTATACTGCGGCAGTTTTCTGGGTATTTTGATAAGAATGATCTTAGGAGAACGAATGCTGTCTGATTTCATAAACCTTGAGGGCAGTGTGTAACATCCGCCTGCTCGTTACTCTGATGGCGTGATTGGACAGTCGCGGTGGGGAAATGCAGAGGCAGCCCGAGTCACTCTCAGAACCTGGCTTCTCACAGATGGCGAGTGCCTGTGGAGGTGCTGTCCACACGATGTTTTTTTCTGGGGCAACATGGCCCGGGAGAGCAGAAGTTGTAGGACAGACAGACGGACATGCCCCACCTGCTGCTCTTCCCGAGCGTGAGGATCGGATAGAACCACTTTTGCTTCTTTCCTTCCTTTCCCTCCCTCTGTTCAGCTTTTTCTGTTTTGAATTTTGACCAATTGAAGTGGGAAAGAAGGAGGTGAGCATGCGCGGTGTGCAAAATGCAGGTGCCGCTTAGCATTTCACAACTTTTAATTCTCTTAGATTCCACTCTTCTCATCTTTTTGTCTTTAGACTGACAGGGATGGAAGACAGCCTCTATCCTGTGACCTCAGTTTCTGACTCCAGGAAAAAATGTTTGTTAATTTCTCACGCTCCAGCTTCATTTTCCTTTAAGCCTGGGAGGGACTGTGAGATGGGGAATTTGGGTGGGCGAGTTGAGTGCTGTTGTCTGTCACCATCTCGGTGACCTTGGCCTTGGCAAAGCAATTAGGTAGCTATTTTTAAGCACCAAAATCACACTTAAGAGCAAGTAATGAGAACCTAAGTAAGTAAATCTAGGTTTGTACCTCTATTTCACACATCCAAGGACGATTTGACCTCAGGAAATTCCCTATTGCCCTCTCGGAGCAAAATGAGTTTGCTGTTTCCTGCTTACCCCTGTGTGCAGGGTCAGGTGGGGGTCATGGTGTCTGGAACTAAGTAAGTAAATCTAGGTTTGTACCTCTATTTCACACATCCAAGGACGATTTGACCTCAGAAAATTCCCTATTGCCCTCTCGGAGCAAAATGAGTTTGCTGTTTCCTGCTTACCCCTGTGTGCAGGGTCAGGTGGGGGTCATGGTGTCTGGGCCTGGACTTGTGGCATGCTTGGAGCCAGCACAGTTTGGAATTTTCCGTTTAATTGCTGCCAATCACAGGAACATCTGAAGCAGGTCAGAAGCTGGCCTTTGTGGAAAATTTTAGTCCTGGGAAGTTCAGAATATCCCTCGTTAAGAACTGTTTTAGGTTTCATCAAAATACGGATGTTGGCCTCTGAATCTCATGAAATTTACAGCTTTAAAAAAAAACAAAAGCTTTAGAGTATTGTATACTTAAAAATTTGTCAAGGCTGGCAGGTGAGCTCGGAGCACAGCCTTGTAACACCAGGGTCAAGGGTTCGGTTCCTCGTGCTGGCCAGCCACCACAAAAATAAAAATAAAGAGGAGCTACACAAACTTTATAAAAAGAAAGAAAAAATTGTCAAGAGTGTGGCTCATGTTGTGTTCTTCCCACAATAAAATAGAAACAAGACCGCAACGCTTCACGGCCACGGGGCAGCTCTGCATCACAGGGCCGTGCTGCACAGGCAGCTGCTCCCGCAGCGGGCGCATCTCACCTACCTGACAGCTGAAAGTCGCCGCTTTCTATGTGCTTTGTCACCAGTGTACAGGTGATGCGCACGCATACTTAGGCGTTGCACAGCAAGAGTGATGAGCACTGCGGCGGGACCCGCCGTCGGTACTGAGGCCCGTGGCTGGGGGCGTCTCGCTCCCATCCGCGTCTCCTCCCTGTCGCCAGCGCGCTTGGCTGCAGCCTTGCACGGCAGCAGTAGCAGAGGTGGAACGAGATGGAGTGAGGGACAGAGGACATGCACGCTCATCTGAGGTTTAGAGTGGGACTGTCAGCAAGGCAGAAGACTGCCTGCGGATGTCACTGCACATGTTAGCAGGGATTGCAGGTCAGGCAGCCACGGGCCAGCAGGAGGCACTGCCCGGGGCCTCGGCACAAGCCAGCGTCCAGGGGCTGCTTCCAATGGAGAACCGTGTGGGCACCGATGCCCACGGGGCTGTTCCCACTCTTTCTTCAAAAGAAGGCCGGAAGTAAAAGGAAAAAGGGGGCAGGAGAGGGTGGGTGAGCAAGGCAAGGAGGGAAGTTATTTTTATTTTTATTTTTTTTTAAAAGATGACCGGTAAGGGGATCTCAACCCTTGGCTTGGTGTTGTCAGCACCACGCTCAGCCAGTGAGCAAACCGGCCATCCCTATATGGGATCCGAACCCATGGCCTTGGTGTTATCAGCACCGCACTCTACCGAGTGAACCACGGGCTGGCCTGAGGGAAGTTATTTTGAACCATTTGTTCTCCCTAAATAAACCCTTTTGAGTTTCATTACTAAGGCTGTGAGAAACCACCCCACACCCCGATGTGCTTCATTTTAAAACAAAAAAAACTCCCAAAACTATTCGTATATATAAAAAACTGTGTGTGTGTATATACATAAAATAATGGAGTAGGAGAAACTAGTGTATTTTATTTAAAACCTTTGGGAAGGGCGTTTGGGGCCTGGTGGCTTAGTCTTCACCTTGACATTGGATACACTAAGCTTCCATACACTCATTGCTGGAACGTAAAATCAGCGCCTCTTACTTACTGGCATGTTAACCTGCCATAGTCAGTGTAGAGGCAAAAATGCTGTTTAGAAGCCTGTTGTTAAAAAAATAAAAAAGTCTGTCGTATCTGGGCAAAATGATTCTTTTTTAAGTTCAGTCTAGAACAGGAAGTGCTGGCAGTGCCGGCTGCTACTGGTGAGGAGCCCGCACGTCCAGCCGTGGCGAGCACCTTACTCTCCTGCCGTCCTCACAAGTGTCCTGCCAGGTAAGTATTGCTGTTCCTCTTTTATAGATGAGATTTAGCGACAACCTGTCAGGGATGTTAAATAACTTGAGGTAAAGTAATATTCGAACCACCCAGGTCTGCTAGCCCTAAAGCCTGTGCTGCCCTTTAACTATAAGAAATATCCAAGAAGCCACACCACCTCAGACAGAACCCCACACCAGAGACAGGGCTCTCCAAATGCAGCCGTCACCTCACCTGCAGGAGGCCGCAGGCTGTGCAGCGTGTGCCCTCTGCCAGGGAGGCGTGCGTTTGTACTTGGGCTTGGGAGCGTGCTTGTTCCACCTGCAGGTGTAGACTGTTAGGACGTTCTGTGCTTTCAGATGACTGGCAACAGGAGAGACCCATACAGCTCTTTAAATGAAAATGGCTTTTGTAAACAGGTTCAGTTACGTAAGAACTGCTATATACAACTGCAGTTTTTTTAGGTTAAAAAAAGTATGAGTGGATCTCTGAAAGATTCTGGAGGATTCTTTCAAGCATGTGATTCTAACTGCTCCCCGGGGATAGAGAGGGGGGCAGCCTGGTGAGCAGTTGCAGTTCTGCTGTTTTAAAAACTAATGAATAAATAAAGTTGGTCAGAGAAAGATAGGAATTGCTTAGCTTCAGAAATTGGAGGAGTTTGGGGACAGTCAGACAGCACTGGAGTACCAGGGAGGACTCCGCAGATTGGCCAGGTTTGGTGCATTAAGGAAGCCCAAGGCTGTTGAGGGAGTGTTCAGTATCGGGCACTAAGCATCCTATATCCAGAAGGCGGTGGACCCAGAAGTTGGCCTTCATCCCTACTCCCTCCCCTCGGCAGTGCCTGGTATTTTAAGGACCCACGTCAGTGTGTTTAACTGTCCTAGAGGTGGCGGCAGAACCCCGCTCTGGTGCGTCTGGGCTCTCCTCATGGAGCTCCAGCTGACACGGACAGTTGCTGTGTACACCAGCAGCTTTTAAGCTTCCATTATCTTTGGTTTTGTGCCTTGGGGCTTTTTCTGAAGTCTTCAGAGCTTGTTCAGTCCACAGCTAGGGCAGGTGGCAAGAAAATCCCATAAGGGCAATGCTTAACAGTGGAGACTGGTATCCGTGGATGTGTCCCAGCCTCCCATACTTAAAAGGCACAGCCTACGTGGTTTCTCAGAGGTGCTGGAGCTCCGGTGCCTGCAGCGGAAGCCAGCTCAGCGCCCACCTCTCCCTGTCCTTTCCCTCTTCTCTCTCATTCACCTGTTTCCCCGATCCTTGACTTGACTCGGCCTTTGCTTTCAGGGGACTCCAAACCGAGACAACTACCAAAGTGGCACTTGCTGTAGCGTCCCAACGGGAGAGCCACGGGAGGGTCCCGGTTTCTGTGTTGTACCAAGCCAGACCTAGGGTTTACTGAATCAGGCCACCATGTAGGGCCCCAAGTCCTGACCCCTCATTCCTTCTGTGCAGAACTTTCTCCAGGGGAAAAGTTTACACTAGTGTTAGTGTTGGCAAGTTTGGGGAATATTATTTAATATTTTTCTAATGATCTCTGAGTTAAGAGATTACAGAATTTACTGTAGCCCATAGTGTGTTTTATTAGTGACTTTTTAAGGGAAAGAAATCCTTTTCTTATTGCTCTTTCCTAATCCCCCTTTCAAAATAATCTTCAAGAAATTAACTCAGAATCTAAAATGGGTGTTATGATTAGAACTTTGGGCCCACATAATTACTTAAATGGTATCTAAAAAATTTGTTTCCATCTGTTCATTACAAGTATATAGAAATACAAAAATAAGTTGTATATTCCCGCAACCATGCTAAATTCACTTCTTCTAGCAGTTTGGTAAGTTGTTGGGTTCTGTGCACACACAGTCATGTCATCTGTGAATCCATGTACTTATTTAGAGCATAGAGATGATATTAGTCTCATCTCTCAATGCAGGAAATTTACATTATCACTGACTGAAGAGCTCCAATGCCAAGGAAACTCTGAGAGTCTGTTCCACTGTTGAGCAGTTGTCATTGTTAGAAACCTCGTTCATATCTTGGGCTGAGTCTCTTCAGTTTCTGTGTGACCTCCGTCCACAGACTTGGAGACAAGTAGAATGTCCTCCTCTGGCACCTGCTCTGTGCATCTCTCCATGGCCCCTCACACAAGGAGACCTGAGGCCCATCCCCAAATGTTCTGTGTAGAACTCAGAACTGAGAAAGAATATGATAGGGTCTGACCAGAGTTGTTTATAGGAGAACATGAGGTAATCACTTTTGAAAAGTCAGAGTGACTAGAAGCTGATGGAAAGTTTAGGTAGCGGGTCATGAGAAGTGTTGCTTTGAGACAGGTCTCGAGACATAATTTCCTCCATATAGGCACTCTGTGGCTGAAAGATAAAAAAACAAAACCCAGGAACAAATGGGTCACTGATTATTTTTAATGATTTTGTGCTATGATTTGACCATAACATTAAGAACAAGCAGAAAAATCTCATTTCATATCTAACAGCATTGGAGCGACATCTTCCTTTGAAAGTGCAAGTGCAGACCTCAGGTCTGAAAACTGCACTGCCACCACTCAGTGGGCAGAGGCAGACGTGTGACATCTGCTGGAAGGCGTTCTGCATATTACTGGGAATTATGTTGAAAAGTAAGCACAAATGGTTGTTAAAAAAAAAAAAGACTTTAATGACTTCTGATTATCATAGGCACAAACAACTATTGAAAAGTTCAAATACAGTTGTACTTTTTTAGTAGATTGCTTTATAATAAAAATTAAATGAACTAAGTCTTGTGAATGTATTGTACATATTTTAAAACAGCTTTCATCTAGACAAGGATACAATTAGAAAATGTCATTTTTGAAAGAACTGAAAAATAGCGATATACCAACAAGCATGTGAATATGAACCAGTATCATTAACAGTAGACTCATTTGTGGGAAGGAAGCAATGGTGTGGTAACAAATTCTAGTACCTCTGAATCCAGAACATTCTCAGCATCACCAGCTCTCCCAGGAGGTTGAACCTGGGGTGGGAGCTTTGAGCTGACAGTAACGAGTCTCGATTTTCAATGCTGAATCTCGAGGGTGCGCCTGTCGTGGAGCTGATGGGGATCAGCACACGAGGTCGTCTTTCATGGCCCTTTCCAAAAGCTACTGAGAGAAGGGTGACTTTTAATCCATTCAGCATTGAGTTGCATTGTAGAGGCGTTTTTAGTTTAAGGATAATCGGTAGGCTAGGGGTATGTTTCTGATGTGGTGTTCAAAATCAGAATATACACCACAGAGCAAATAAAAAACATGGAATTCATTAGAATATCCTCTGGTCACAGAATAAACTGGAAACATGATCAGATGGGCAAAATCCCATGGACTGCCTTCAAAGAATACCCACACTCCAAAGAATACCCACACCCAAGATTCAACAGTAGTTTTAATGAACATGGTGGTGTTCTAGGCCTTTTTTTTTTTTTTAACTACTAGAAATTTGAAGAAAAATGCAGAAGTCACAATCAGACACTAAAAGCCTAGCTGTAAGAGAGGTGTAACTTAACCTGCAACTGAAAACGTAATCTCTAACCAATGGCAAAACCTAGTTTGTTTTGGGGGGTCTGGACTACCATAGGACGCCAGTAGGAATTAATATAAGGTTCTGCACTTGGCTGGCTGACAGCCACTTCTCTCCTGATGATAATCCGGAACAAAACATTTTTTCTAAGAACAGGCTCTGCTCGGAAGTGGATTTGTTTTTCCTGAGGTATTCTTTCCCTACGAACTCTACCGTTAGTTCATCAGCTCCACAGCTTCAATTAGTAAAAGAAAAAGGCGCTGAGACTTGGGACACAGATGGCGGTGAGGGCCTCCAGCTGAACAAGGTCCTCTGCTGCAGGCCCACTTGCTTCATGCAATTTTTGCAATGTAAACAAAACTGTGCACGTTTCACTGAGGCCTGACACTTTCATTATACTACAACATGAGATAATGTCTGTTCATAAAGGAAGCTGAAAAATCAATGTTGTTTTCTGACTAAAGTATAACACTGGCCCAACAGCATTACTGTTGTAATTGTGATTACTGTTGTAAAAAGTGATTAAAATAAGAAGTGTCTAGTGGCAACCAAAAACCTGTGGGGTTTAAAAAAATTTTTTTTAAAGTGTTTTCACAGCAAATGTGCAACTCTCAATTGCTATATATACGCTGGTCAGAAACTGTTGCTTGTTTGTTCAGATTTCTTTCCCTTGTATTATAATATTGATATTTAATAGGAAAATAAACTACATAAACTTTAATCTTTATGCATCCATTTGCAAATCTCCTTACAAAAGAGGACAGAGCACACAGGCACACGCTCCACACCATTTCTGCTAAAATTGGAATCACCTATACATTATATTACAGTATTAATAGTTTTTTGTTCTACCCATTGGGTAGGATATGTGCATAACATATTCAACTTATATACAGCACCTTATAAATAAAAACAAGAAAGGACAGACAGCTGAAAAAGCACCATGTCAAGTGAGGCACAGCAGAGGTGGGAGCATGGAGCGCAGGAGGGGCCGCTCGTCCCTGCACCGGCTGAGCTCAGAACAGGAGGCACCTCAGTTGCTTAGAACTGACATGCAGGTCTTTGCGATGACAGGGATCTATGCGATATGAGCGGACAGTGGGTATACAATGTCTAGCTCTAACCCTACCACACTTCTCACAAACGAGCACACACTGAGGGAGGAAAGAAAGGTGCGGGAAGACGATGCTCCTCCACTCGCAGACACACCCAGCCACCCGGCAGCAGCAGGCCAGGGACTGGCCAACCCTGGCAGTGACGTAAACTTGAACTACACCAAAGATGCAGCATTCGGGGTATTAAAATAAAGTCTGCTGGAGTCTTGATTCCTAGAAAATGCGAGCTGTTGCAGGCTAAGCATGCTCTACTTGTCCCCATCCCGGGGATCTCTGGACAGGTCTGGTGGCTGGCAGCAGGGCCCTGCTGGAATCAGGTGAACCAGGAAGATGCTGAGAAGTGTCATTTATCTGGGGTGACAGCAAAGTTTGTCGATTTGTGACTTTGGTGTTAGTGTGCCTGTCACTGAGAAGGGGAGGCTTCTCCCCTTGCCAACTTGTCCTCCAATAGTGTTATTTTACCTAAGTATTTACTCACCAAGAATCGCCATTCTCGGTCAGTCGGGTGCTCTTAAGCAAAGCTGGGAGGTGGCCGAGCCGGGGGCGGGCTGCAGGCCCTGGCGTTAGTCACTTAGACAAGAAAAGCAGAGAGTTTCCATTCTCGGTCAGTCGGGTGCTCTTAAGCAAAGCTGGGAGGTGGCCGAGCCGGGGGCGGGCAGCAGGCCCTGGCGTTAGTCACTTAGACAAGAAAAGCAGAGAGTTAACGTTCTCATTCTAAGTAGGAAAATTCAGCAAGAACCAGCACAGCAGGCAAAGCGAGCTGCAGTGACGCGTGGGCCACTGCGAGTGACACGCCATGTGGCCTGTCTCCTGAGGGGAGTGGTCGGCGTGCTGCACATGCCTCTGTGCTGTCCACCAATCTCTGGCCTAAGGACATACGGGACAGGCTCTATGCCTGGCGTCTTCTGGCCACTGCGAGTGACACGCCATGTGGCCTGTCTCCTGAGGGGAGTGGTCGGCGTGCTGCACGTGCCTCTGTGCTGTCCACCAATCTCTGGCCTAAGGACATACGGGACAGGCTCTATGCCTGGCGTCTTCCTAAGATGGAGAGCAGCGGATGGAAGGTGGGGACCACCCGTCAGAGATGGAGCTACGGGTCCTCAGAGGAACGTAGGTCACAGCAGCTTTCTAAACGTCTCCCTTCTGAGCCCATCTCATTCTTGTAAATGGAGACATTTACAAGCTCAAGACGGACTCCTCTGTGCACCCAATTCCTGTGCTGGTGTCGGGAGCCCCCAGTTTACCATTGACCCCCTTTCCTCTCATAAGCTTGAGCAAAAATCGGCGTACAGAAGAGCAGGCCTCACAGCGGACCTTTGTAAGTTTTGCATGTTCTCCCCCCACCTCGGCATTTCCTGTGGATTCGGTGTGTCCACGTGCATATGTGATGAGAAGGTAGAGGGCACACCTGTCAAGCTTGTCAGCAAATTTTGAACGTGGAGAATAGATCAACCTTTTAAATGCATAATTTGTTTCACAAAATCTCTTGTGCATTCAGGATTGCCTCAGTGCTTGAAGAATGCTAGAGTTTCTGAAAAAGCAAATATGTGCCAGAAGACTGTGTTCCTATAACTGGGATTCAGCAAGCCTTGGGTTTCATACTCGTGGAAATCCCTGGGACAAGAGGCAAAAGTCACAGTGCCATGCCCAGGAGCGTTCATTCCCACCAACTGTTCTTTCCAACAACGCAATCCTTTGTTGCGATGCTCTGCTGGTATAATCCAAGATTATTAAACTTCTTGTTGGTTGCCTAAATCACTGGTTTCTAAACTGTACTCATGGGTTCCAAAGGCATACAGGCTTCTTGAAAGAACAGGCCCCACTGAGCAAGCTGCATATTCCAATTGCAGCTCTGTCAACACCACGCTAGCTGGGAGGTGACACTGTAGGAAGAGGTCAGCCACAACCTTCAGAAAAGCTATGCATCTAAGTCACCTTCCCTGTGTTGAAGGGAAATTAACTATTAATTCAATTTATGACCTTGGCCTTTAAACTGATTCATTACAGAAGCCCAGCCTCAAAGACCCTTCAAAGTCATGGTTTGATATGTATGTGTCTTAATAACTAACTTAAAAGGCAATTCTCTAGGGTGGTGGAATGGGAGGAACCTCTCTTTTGAAGGACAATTAAAGTTATTTGAATTAAGTTATTTTGCCAATACTGTGGACATCTGTAAAACATTCATATATTTGCGAAGTTATAAGGAATTCACAAGTTTCTGATCTTAGCTCATTCCTGTAGCAGATGGAAAAGTAAGGATTGTGAAACCATTTGAGCTAGAGATATAGGGTGGGTTCTCCTGCTTTACCACAAATGCAGGCAAGATTTTGAATGAAATCATTAGCTAATCATCTTACCTTTGCATCTGAGGGGACACCTGACCAGTAATTTACCCACCATTCGGGTCCCGGCTGGGACAAGTATCTCTTCCTCTTCACCTGACAGACACGGAAAGGCTCTCTGTCATGGGATCCCCAGCTTCTTTCAAGCACAGGCTTGAAATCCAGAAGACAGTGGCCTTTAGGAGGCCTCCAGGTGATGGGAAGGGTCACCTCTGCACTAAGAGCTGGTTTCCCCTGACAGACCAGCCTCAGAGTTCCCACTGTGGCCCTCAGGTGTATGTTCTTCCAAACAGGGCCTTAAGCGAGAGCGTCCGACCGCTGCCCATCTTTTCCCTCTCTCCTTTTAAGAGTTTGACTAGTTCTACGGATGCTACTGTGTGAAACGGATGAATCTAATGGAGATTCCAATCCTCAAAACAAACAAAAACACCACAACCTGTGCACCGAGATAAGAAGCAGAAACGAGCAGATTGGGGCCAGACGGGAACAACATCTCCAGCTCTCAGGCAACAGCATGCAGCCACCTCACAAGGAATCACCTCTGAGACCTACAGACAGACACGAACACACATATGCTGGTTTGGTTTTAAGCTGCATAGATCAGAGTCCTGGAACCGTCCATTCCAGCTCATTTGGTTATGTGCAGAGGCCAAAGAGGCCCAACCTCCAAAAAGCAGACTGGCCGCTACAGACAGCCTTTCTCCACGGTGCAGTGTTTGCTAAACTTATTGGCTGCTACTGTTGCAAAAGCCAGTGCTTGCATCTGCAGAAGAATGTTATTTTTTATTGTAAAGTAAGAATGGATGTTTGTAAATATCAGGAATATCAAACTAAGACTAACAATATTTAAAATTAGTTTTCTAGTTGCATTACAACTGCATCTTGTGCTTTTTATCGTGTGCTCTTACAGCTACTCTCCACCCTGCCCTGTTCTCTGATGCCCGTCCGGTTCTTGCCATCAGCACAAAGACTACGGGCCAGGGCTGGGGGTCTGGATAGGTTTGCATTCCTCAAGGAGGCTGTGCAGCACTAGGAAAATGTGATGGCCGAGTGATGTGATCAGCAAAGTGCTGTTCCTCCGTCAGTTCCCGGGGCTTCTAAGCATGGGAAACGGGCACTCACACACGAAATCCTGGATGGGCTGCGTGGGGGGACTGACTGCCCAGAGCCTCCTGCTGAACTGACCAGCCTTGCAGAACTGAACTGAGCTCCCAGGAACGGGGAGAGGCAACGGGATACACTGAGAAGTCACGTTTCAACATTACTCAAAATAACCATCTTGCATTTTAAACAATTTATTGCATAAAATAAGGTGTGTATCTGAATATATTGCATGCTATGGTGAAGAAAAAAAATCTAAATTACTGAAGAAACTGTACTGCTGGCGGCTGAGGGCAGCACTGCATGGTACTGGACATATGACTGCTGTGTTGGGATCATTTTTAATGGAAGGTGCAGCCTAACACTAGCAGAGTGACTCAAATAGCAAGTCAGAAATGCTGGGACTTAGCATTTCCTGTCTTCCATCCAAAAGTCTCCACATGCTTCAGTGATACACTGCTATTCTATGCAAATTCTTGCAACAATAATGACTTCTGAATTCTGTAAACTGGTAAATATTAGGCTGTATCCCCATATATCTTTTCTTGTATGATTCTGAGGAACACTCCAGGATACTCTTTGGGCCTAATAACAATCCACAGGTGAAGAGACAACATACAGAGCTTCACATAAAACAGCTTCCTCATATATATTTTTAAACATTAAGATAGTGCAACTTTTAAAACACATCATCACAATACAAATTAGCTCCTTGCATTCATCAAACTTCTCCACTTTATACCTTGGCACACAAAACAGGAATTTCAATGCATATTTTTAAAACAAAATAAAAGTTCCACACCTTGGGAGAAAAAGCAAACTGGCTGATTCTTCCTTGTGATAATATATAATAATGTTTCCTTTATTCAGTTAGTAATTATAAAACAGGCCATTCTGGCCTAATTTATCAGCAAAGTCTCCTTTTAGAGTTAAATAAATTAAATACCCCTATGGGTTTTATTTCATGATACCTTCAAAGAATCCCTTTCTCTGTTTTTCCCTGCCTGCCTTTTGTCAAAACCATCCCCCATCTCAACCCCTGCCCCCAAATAAGTACTGTTTGCATCAGACCGGATGGAAGCTTGCATTATTTCAGTCTAGTTTGCATGCAATTCCTTCCAAAGGAATCAGAAACAAGACCGCGTCTGCACATTTGGTTTTACTTAGTTGTACCATGTAAATCTGGACAGCCCCGTGCACAGGAGGGCCCAGCGCGGCCTCTTGCCACTGTGATTCATCTCTCCTCCATTAGAGTGCACAGTGGAGGGCATCAGACCAGGTTCCCGGGCTTCCTGTCTTTGCCTTTGAGGGGTGCTAGTGTGCTCTCAGAACTGCTCTGCTGCAGCTGCAGCCTGCTGGCCCTGTGCACGCTGCTGTGCTGGTGATGGAGAAGCGAGGCGCCGGGCTGCTGGCCCATCACCTCACTGTACGTCGGGGGCGGCCCTTCCATCCTCCCGTGACTGCTGCAGGTGGTTGCACTGATGCCCGAGTTGCTGCTGGGTGGGCACGGGCCCCCGTTGTACATAGAAATGTCTAACAAATCACTGTCAAATATAGTTCGGTTGGGCGGGGCCCTCACAGACTCTCGGTTGAGTTCCATCTGCTGCTCAGCGTCCCGGAGCTGCAAGGTGCAGGGCCCCTGGTAAGGAGGTGGCTCTTCGCCATCAGACAGGGAGATGGTGGGAGGGAGGTCAATCTCGTGCTGCACATAGGGGTAGGTGGGCTGGAAGCGGCTGAACCGGTCCCTCTGAATAAAGGGTGGGGCAGTAAACCTGTCCCTGGACCGCGGGGTGTACATGATCTGAAAGGAGAAGAGGACAGGCCTGAAGACATTCCTGGCAAGTGATGACCATGAACATGATGGGATCGAGGAAATCTCACGCTTGGTCTGTGTTCTTCCCAGTCTGAACACCGTTTCCCAGACAAAATCGGAAAAGATTTTCAGAAAAAAAAATTAAATTTTCTTACTTCTCATGACTTAGACCACTCACTTTGCCAAGCTGCAGTATATACAGGATGGCCGAACAATGGAGAACTGGGGTTAACTGAAGATCTGGCTTAATGGGAATTACTATGTGTGCTGTGTTCACATTTCCAAGGGGGCAAATAGAATACAAGGGCAATTCCACGCGCGCATGAACAGAGGAGCAGAGTGACCTTGGTGCCGTCTTGGCTGCTTATCTATAAAGTACCTGCTTTCTCAGGCCCCTGCCAGCTCTGGAACCTCCGATTCAGAAAAGTGGGGAGGGGCTCTGAGTTTTCATGGTATATTTAAGTTATGGCGTCACACAATGCTACTTGCAGCAGGCACAGGGCATTGGGGCAGTTGACAAATTACTTATGGAAGCTTGTTGTCCTATCGATTACTTTTTGTAAAAATCCAGAAAATGTGACCTTTTTTTTTCTTTCTGGTTTCTAGACTTTTCTGGTTATTTAGATTCTTATAAGAGTTTCCTATAGTTTTTTATATGAAAAATGTTTTTGTGTTCCAAAGCAAATAGGATCATAGATTTTTTTTTCCAAAACGAACCCAGGTAGTATATTTCTTACAAAATCTTCTCATTTATTCCACCATCCAAGTTTCGTCTAGGAGGCAGATCTTATTTATATGCGTATGTATACATAGGCATGTGCTTATACATGAATAACATATACATGTATACACACATGTAGCCATTGACTTCTCTCACATCATATTTTAACTTAAAGGCAAAAATATATTTTAAAAGTCATATTATTAAACTTGGAGGTGTGGAAATAAATCATGCTGTGGTATTTGCAAACTGTGCCTGCCTGCCCTTGCCAAGCCACATTATTTGTAGTTTATGGGATCATGTAGATCAGTCATTCTCAACCCGCTTTCTGTAAAGAGCTTTAATTCCTAGAAAATTCTAGGGGAAATCCCCCTATTCCTTTTGACCGAAGTTATAGGCAATGCTTAGTCCAAAAGCGTTGTTCCTGACCTGTGCTATCAGCATGGCCGTCTGCGGCGTCCGGCCTGGGCCTTCTCCGTCCCCCCCCTCCTGTGCCCACACCACGCCACCCTGCAGCCCTTACCTCTGAGGCCCGCGGCTGCTGCATGGAGCTGTCTGGAGGCCACAGGCACCCTTCCTGGAGGTGGGAAGGGGCAGGAAGTGAGGGACAAGAAACATCACAAGGAGATCATTAGTTGCATGTAGCAGCAGCGGCACCAAAAACATTAGCCACGACTTTTTGAAACAGGGACTGCGTTGCTCCTTTGACAGCCGCATAACTACTAAAAATTACGTGCAGTGAAAAGAACTGGTCTTTTTTTTAATACCTCACATCTAAATGGAGAGTTGTGACCAGAAGCGAAAATTAGAAACTTTAGGACTTGCCCATAGTAGATTTGAAGTAGACGTGAAGTCAAACATCACTCAGTATATACACCTGTATTCTTGAAATACATTCAAAATGATCCTCAAACCGTATTCAGTCACTTCCTCATGTGGGTAGTTTCTGGGTTAACTCAGCCCCTGGGAAGGCCCCCCAGCGGGTGGGATCAGCGCAGCCTGCCAAGAGCCAGCCCGGCCTGCACGAGCTGCCAGCTCTGAGTGGCAGTGGCAGACAGCTCTGCTGACTAGTCACTGGGCCTCAAACTTAAAAACAAGTTTCCAAAGCCTCAACGCCCTTCCAGCATCTACCAGTGAATTCATTCTCCAGCCTGTGTATTCAGAAGGCAGATGTAACTTGACATTTAGTCACTTAATATCTTTTTTCAGAAATGTTTGGCCAGACTGAGAAGGTAACAAGCAAAAAACAGGCATTACTAAGGGTCATTTCTAAAACTATAAACTTCTTTACAGAGCATCTCAATGTGTTATGCCTTTTGAACCCAAATTGTTGGCTATTAGCAAGGGTCTGTTGGGCTATTAGCTAAAGGTCTGTTACTCTAATAAAAAGAATGAAAACTATAGGGTAAGGGACAGCTTGTATTTTTGCACTCCCGGGAGCATGTGTGTTTGACCTGGGACCACCACGGAGCCTCCTGCAAGCCGAAAGTGCCCATAAGTAAAGATCTCTGTGGTAAAACACCCCACCTGTCGGGAGCTGAGGCTACCCTGTTCTGGTCGGTGGCCAGCGTTCTAACAGGAACACCGCTTCACTGCTAAACAGGGTGCCGTCCAGTCATACAGTGCATTCCTAAGACACTCGCAGAACACCAGTAGCAAAACTATAAGCCGGACTCTACACTTATGTGACGGCCCACTGCTGTCCTGGCATGGTGACAGGTGAACCACCAGAGCTGAATCGCATGAGGTGGCTCCAGAGCTGCTGTTCCCTGGGCTGAGTGGAAACAGTCACTAGCCTGTGGATCCTTCCGGCGATTCTCACAGCATGACACACTCGTCCCTGGGGGCTCCTGAGCTTCCTCGTCCTGCCCTCGCCCCTCCCGTGACATCTGTCGGCTGCGTCACTGCTCCTGCGGGTGCTCTTCTTTTTGGGGACCTCAGCGTCCAGCGCTAACCTGTTCCTGGGAAGCAGCGCCAGGCCACAGCGACGGTGCGGGTTCCAGCACCTGGCTCTGCGACGGCCGGAGACACCCGGGAGACACCGGGGAGACACCGGGGACTGGGAGGGAGGGGCGGAAGTAGGGGCTGCGCGTGGCTGAAAGGGGCACAGCCTCTCCCCGGTGGCTTTGCTTCCAGCGAAACCGGCGAAGTGTCTTCAAGAGCCCCGGGGCTCGCCTCATTGCACTGCCCCTTCCGCTCCCCGGGGTCACCACTCGGTGCCTTCCCCGGTGCCCTGCGCTCTGGTGCCCGGTGGCGTCCTCAGGGCCCTGCCGCGGCCTCTCCCGCGGCTCCCGACACTGGCTGTGCGGCGACTCCCCGTGCAGGCCGCAGCACGGAGGGTCGGGTCGGGGGTCAGCAGGACTCCCAGCCCAGCGACAGTCGCCGCTGGCGTCTTTGCTTCGTCGTCGCCCCGTGCACTGAGACGATCACCCCTGGAGCGTGTGCGCGTCTGACCCACGCCCGGCAGCCGCCACTCCGGAGGCCAGGAGGCCACCCGCGCGCTGTCCTGCCCCGGCTCCCGCGGGCACCGCCGTCAGGGGCCGCCAGCAGCTTGCTCTGGGACGGGTCTTCGTAACGACCAGGGCCTCGGTGCTGCACGCACGCGGCCGGCTCACGGGTGAGATCCGCGGCCGGCCTAGCTCCGCCCCTGCAGGGGC
>NW_007728376.1:236518-245287 GCF_000696425.1 Galeopterus variegatus
CTGGGACGGGTCTTCGTAACGACCAGGGCCTCGGTGCTGCACGCACGCGGCCGGCTCACTCGTGAGATCCGCGGCCGGCCTGGCTCTGCCGCTGGAGGGACGGGCTCAGCCCACAAGCACCGCGGCCTCCCTCCGTCCCGCCCGCCGCCTCCGGCCGCTGTCAGCCGGCGCTGTCGCCACCGCCCCGTCCCCGGGCCGGCCGTTCGAAACGTGGCACAACTGCTTCCTACACATTTTGCCTGCTAGGGTGAAAAAAAGGGTCCTGCCCGGAGGTCCCAGAGCCTGAGAACAGAACGTGGAGCAGGAGGACGTGCGACCACACATGAAAGAGGCGTCGAGGCCCTCCCTGCCTGGTTTTGTTTCCTACAGGAATAATACAGCAGCAAAACAGAAAATCCCAAGTGACAGGGAATGGTGTCGACTCCCGGCTCCCTAACACCTGCACCGGCTTCGTTGTCCACGTGCTTTCCCGGCGCTGTTCCTCACACAGCTGCACGCAGCGCCTCCCCTGCTCTGTCCTCTCTTCTTCATGGAGTACACACCTAAGTGCCTCCCTCACTGCACCATTTTTTCCAGCTTTACTGAGGTGCAGCTGACAAATAAAAACCATTGGCACCATTACTATTTTGATAACTGCATGCTAATTAATGTAACTATTCACTAACAATTGCTCCCTGACCAATTTATTCACTTTTATAGGAAACTCAGTTTTCAGACCTTTCTCCCACACAGCACATAGGAGACATTATAACGAGATGCTTCGGTGGGACAGGTCAAGGGCAACGGTCCAGAAAGCTTTTATTCCAGTCCTGTGCCCAGTGCCGCTAGCAGGAAACCCAGACCTGGAGGAGTGACCCGAGTTCTAGAAAGGCTGGATGGCGCCCATCCCAGACCAACAGCTGGCACTCACTCCACAGCCTCCCCTGGTGGCTCCCTCAAGGCTGTCACACTGCTCTGCACTTCAACCGTTCCCATGGCCGATGCAGCATGCTGACGCTTGCTCGCCGTGGTGTGGTGGCAAGTCCTGAGCACGTCAGCAGTGGCGAGAGTCAGTGTCCAGACACTTCAGTTTCTTTGTCTCCAAACACAAGGGAGGTTTCCAGGAGAAAGGGATGCATATGTGGCTGGCATTTACTCACATGGCACCATCTCAGGATCCTTGTGATGGAACCCCTTTTAATCTCAACAGTAAAGGCACTAATGTTCTTAGTTAATGCTTGTATTGTTATATTGTGTTCGACTAAGCTGCAAAATAAGGTAACACTTAAAATAGTTCACAGAATTTTGAGCAACAGCAACATTTTGTTGATAATTTCACACAGGCCCAAACACATTCCTTTTCGTTCAGGCTGTTTCCTTGTAAGATCACCAACCCAAAGGAACACAAGATTTGCCCACTGTTCATTAATTACTTCGTTACACATTGACTGGATACTCCCTCGCACGGCTCTCAAGCCTCTCCCACTGCCCCACGTGAGATGATGTGGTCACGTCCAACAGGTACTCATGGAGGTGGGGACAGGGCAGGGGCTCTGTACAGATCTCAGGGCTCAAGTTGTCACTCCAGCCCCTTTGTCCCACTCCAGAAAGCATATGATGCAAATAGGTTAGAGGGACATTACTCTAGGGATCACTTTGTGTGTGTGTGTGTGTTAGTCCACTTTGAATTGCTATTACAGAAACACCTGAGACTGGGTAATTTATAAAGAACAGAGGTTTATTTGGCTTATGATTCTGGGACAGCTGCATCTGGCATGGGCCTCAGGCTGCTTCTACTCATGGCAGAAAGTGGCAGGCAGCTGGCGGGTATAAGCAGATCACATGGTGAGAGGAAGCAAGAGAGAGAGAGGAGGTGCCAGGGTCTTTTAAACAACCAGTTCTCACGGGAACTAATAGAGCAAGAACTCACTCATTAATCCCCCGCCCCGCAGAGAGAGCATTATCCATTCGTGAGGGATCCACCCCCGTGACTCAAAAAGCTCCCAACACTGCTACATCAGGGATCAGATTTTCGCATGAGTTTTGGCGGAGACAACTCATCCAAACTTTATCAGTGTGGTTTGTTTGTTTGTTTTTTGCAGCTGGCCAGTTCAGCAATTGAACTCTGGACCATGCTCTAACCAACTCGGCTAACAGGCCAGCTCTAGGGATCACTTTAAATCAACTCTAGTTTATTTTTTTAGGTACATTATTCTCAAATCAACCATGTTTTATCTATTGTTGGTACTAGTTCCTTGAGACCCACATTACACCTGAGCAGGACACCTCAGGGGTTGTTACACCTGCTCCAGGAAGCTTACAACAGGGTACCGAATTTTCAGGTACCCAATTTTGAGGGAGTACAGGGAAATGGGTCCTCTCTGCATGTGCAATGCCTGCACACATGTTGTTTGTTCTCTAGTGTTCTCACTGGAACAAAGGCACTAACAAGAAAGGTAATGACCGATTATCTGGTGATAATTTATGACACAGACATGGATCTGTACAGGTACATGGACTCTGAAGTAGGGAAGACCTAAGGCTAGAATCAGGCCGGCCATTTTTCCATCTGTGATCCCAGGCAGCTTGCTTAGCTTCTCCAAGCCTCAGTTTCCTTATGTGTACAAGGAGGTTGTTGTGAGGCTCCAGTACCACATATGAAAGTTCCTTAGCACAGTGCTTTATATATAATAAGTAGTCAGTAGGTAGTAGCGCTTATCATTGCAGGTAATGGTTACCAGCTGTTCTTATGTACAATTAAAGGGGGGATAATCTTCCATTAAGTCTTTTAAGATACCCCTTTTAAAACAACAAGTTCATTGAGATTTCCTGATTATTATTTTTTAAACAATACTCCAAAAGGTAGCATTTTGAGTGAAGAAACTGGGGCAATGAGGGTGGCTTAAGCACATCTGCATTTATTTCAGATTTCTTCAGGAGCTTTCCCATAAGGTTGGGAGCTTATGAGACTCCTCACAGGCAAGTTCTCTGAGGCTTCCAACTACATGGTTTCAGCAGAACCCCAGGTGCTACACAGAACAAAGGCCACAGTTGCATAAGGATGATGTATGCTCTTAACACATGAGCTCAGCCTGGTGTCAGCTGCCACTGAGGAAATCACTGTGACTCAAACCCAGCAGAGGTCATCTGCACCATGCACTGTTCCTCGATGGCATGAGGTCACATGGCGGGACAATGGACAGGGCAAAAAAAGTACTTCAGAGTATTCAATTGTGTGACAGGCTTTTATTTTCTTTTGGATCTTTTTTCTAAAATGAAATCTTTATTGTGGGTGAGTGCATTGTCATTTGTTGTTCTCCTACTAATATCTGACCATCTCTGGGTAGGATGAGAACATTTTTCTTATGAATCTGCAAGTCTGTGGACAGAGCATGGGTGGCAGTAAACATGCCAAGGGAGAGGCTTGCCTGTGACAGTGCCCCCAGTGTATATCCACAAGAGGCACAGTCTCACTCACACGCGCGCGCGCGCGCACACACACACACACACACACACACACACACACACAACTTGTGTGCAGCTTGTCTTCCATGCTGAGTATGCTTTGGATCACAGTCTGCTGCTCTGGCCTCTCTGGCATGGCCCGGGCAGTCACCTCCAGGGGCAGCCCTGGCAAGCACGACTGCTGGGACCCAGGCCTTCAGACCACTCTGAGGGGCTGGCTGGCCATGCAGAGGCTCTACTGAATCTGGACTCCTTTTTTTCTACATCTGTGGAAAAAGGACACCAGGAAGCTCTAAATCTTGCAGGCATTGAATGAAGAAGTGCATTTTCAGCCTCCTTTCTGCTGAGGAATCTGTTTTGTATTTTCTTCCTTCTGAATGGTCTGTGAACAGCCACACGAACAGAACAACTTCCCACGAGTTCAATCTCCTTGACGCTAAAAAATGTGCATTAAAGAGAAAACGATCACCTGATCTTGCACATGATTGTCTTTATGAGGCCAAGAATCAAGATGTGTTACTTTTATATATCTATATCTATATATTTTATCGAAGCATAATTGATTGCACATATCTATAGGGTACAGAGTTGAATATCAACACTGTGTGCAATATGTGATGCTCACATCAGGATGATTTGTGTACTCAACATTACACATTGTAATCACTTTTTAGTATACTAAACATAATACAATGTAATAAGTTTTTGTGGCCCTTTACCAGTTTCTCACTAACCCCTTTCTTCTCCCCCTTTTCCACATCTGGGTGCCCTCAGTTCTGTTCTCTCCTTTTTAAAGTTCAACAAATTTTTTTTTTCTCCTTTTTTTTTTTGTCTTTTTTCATGTCCGGCAACGGATCGCAACCCTCAGTGTCGCGCCCGTACCGGACCGGGACCAGCAACGGGATCGCAACCCTCGGTGTTGCGCCCACACCTCGCTCAGCCAGTGAGCGGGAACCGGTCTGTATGTGGGATCTGAACCCTCGGCGGGAGCGCCGCCACACTCCCAAGCGGCGCACTGTAGCAGTGCGCCACCGGGCCGGCCCCAAGTTCAACAAATTTTTGTGTGATTGTTGTACACTTCTTTTTATTTATTTGGGTTTTTTTTTGTTTTTGTTTTTGTTTTTGTTTTTTTAGCTCCCACTTATGAGTGAGGACATGTGGTATTTCTCTTTCTGTGCCTGGCTTATTTCACTTAATGTAATTTTCTCTAGCTTCATCCATGTTGCTGTGAATGGCAGAATTTCATTCTTTTTTATGGCAGAGTAGTATCCATTATGTATATATACCACATTTTCCTCATCCAGTCGTCTATTGACAAACATTTAGGTTGGTTCCAACTCTTGACTATTGTAAACAGAACTGTGATAAACATGGGAGTGCAGGTATCCCTTTGACATGATGATTTCCATTCCTTTGAGTGTATGACCCAGCAGGGTCATATGGCAGTTCTATATGTAGTTGTTTGAGGAACCTCCATACTGTTTTCCATAATGCTGCACTAATTCACAGTCCCACTAACACTGTACGAGGGTTTCCCTTTCTCTGCCTCATTGCGAGCATTTTCTTTTTAACCACCCACCCCCACTCCCATTTCTGTCTTTCTGATAATAGCCTTCTAACTGGGATGAGATGATATCTCAGTGTAATTTCAATTTGCATTTCCCTGATGCTTAGTGATGTTGAGCATTTTTTCACATGTCTGTTGGCCATTTGGATGTCTTTCTTTGAGAAATGCCTATTCAACTCCTTTGCCCATTTTTTAATTTGGTTATTTGTTTTTTTTTTTACTGTTAAGTTGTTTGAGTTCCTTGTATATTCCAGATATTAACACCTGTCAGAAGCATAATTTGCAAATATTTTCTCCCATTCTGTAGGATGTCTTTACTCTCTATCAATTGTTTCTTTTGTCGTGCACAGCTTTTTAATTTGATATAATCCCATTTGTTTTTGGTTTTGTTTTCTTTTGTTGCCTGGGCTTTTGGGGTCTTCTTATTCATGAAGTCTTAGCCCAAGCCTACTTCCTGAAGTGTTTCCCCTATGTTTACTTTTAGGAGTTTTATAGTTTTAGGTCTTATATTAAAGTCTTTAATCCATTTTGAGTTGACTTTGGTATATGCTGAGAAGTACGGGTCTACATTCATTGTTCTACCTGTGGATGTCCAGTTTTCCCAGCACCATTTATTGAAGAGGCAGTCTTTTCCCCAGTGTATGGTATTGGCACCTCTGTCAAAGATCAGTTGGCTGTAAGTATGTGGGTGGATTTCTGGGTTCTTTATTCTGTTCCATTGGTCTGAGTGTCTGTTTTTATGCTAGTACTATGCTGTTTTGGTTACTATAGCTTTGTAGTATAATCTGAAGTCAGGTAGTATGATGCCTCTGGCTTTATTTATTTATTTATTTTTGCTCAGAATTGCTTTGGTTATTCAGGGGATTGCACTGAATCTGTAAATTGCTTTGGGTAGTATGGACATTTTCACAATGTTAATTCTTGCAGCCCAAGAGCATAGAATGTCTTTCCATCTTTTTGTGTCCTCTTTAATTTTTTTCAGCAGTGATTTATAGTTCTCATTATAGATATCTTTCACCTCTGTGGTTAAATTTATTTCGGGGTATTTTAGGGTTTTTTTGTGACTATTGTAAATGGGCTTGCTTTCTTGATTTCTTTTTCTGCTAGTTTGTTGTTGGAGTATAAAAACGCTATTGATTTTTGTGTATCAATTTTGTATCTGCAACTTTACTAAAACCATTTATCAGCTCTAAGAGTTTTCTGCAGAGTCTTTAGGTTTTTCAAATCAGACCAAATCATCTGCAAACAAGGACAGTTTGACTTCCTCTTTTCCAATCTGGATGCCCTTTATTTCTTTCTCTTGCCTGATTGCTCTGGCTAGTACTTCCAATACTATTTTAAATAAGAATGGTGAGAGTTGGCATCCTTGTCCTGTTCCTCTTCTTATGGGAAAATCTGAAAGGATCCATCCAGGATGATATTGCTGGTGAGTTTGTTGTATATGGATTTTATTGTGTTGAAATACTTTTCTTCTATACCTAATTTGCTGAGAGTCTTTACCATGAAGCAATGTTGAATTTTGTCAAATGCTTTTTCTGCATCTATTGAGATAATCATATGGTTTTTGTTCTTGATGTTGTTGATGTGGTGTATCCCAATTATTGACTGGCATATGCTGAACCATCCTTGCATTCCTGGAATGAACCCCACTTGATTGTGGTGTGTATTTTTTTTTGATGTGTTGCTGTATTCTGTTTGCTAATATTTTGTTGAGGATTTCTGTATCTATGTTCATCAAAGATATTGGCCTATAGTTTTCTTTGTTTGTTTTATCTTTGAGTGGTTTTTGTATCAGAGTAATGCTGGCCTCATAGAATGAGTTTGGGAGAATGGCCTCTGTTTCAATATTTTGGAATAGTTTGAAGAGAACTGGTATTAATTCCTGTTCAAAGGTTTGGTGGAATTCAGCAGTAAAGCCATCTGGTCCTGGGCTTTTCTTTGTCGGGAGACTGCTGATGACTGCCTCAGTCGCACTGCTTATCATTGGTCTGTTCAGGTTTTCTATATCTTCTTGGTTCAGTCTCGGTTGTTTGTATGTGTCCATTTTGTCCAGGTTTTCAAATTTGTTAGTGTACAGTTGTTCATAATAGTCTGTAATGATTCTTTGTATTTCTGTGTTATTGGTTGTAATGTCTCCTTTTTTATTTCTGATTTCTGTTATTTGGGTCTTCTCTCTTTTTTTTAGTTAGCATAGCTAATAGTTTGTCTATTTTGTTTATCTTCTCAAAAAAACAACTTTTTATTTCATTGATCTTTTGTATCATTTTTTGTGTGTCTATTTAATTTAGTTCTGCTCTAATCTTAATTATTTCTTTCCATCTACTACTTTGGGGATTGTATTGTTTGTTGTTTTTAGTTCTTTGAGGTGCAGCATTAGGCTGTTCATTTGAAATCTTTCTATTGTTTTGATGTAAGCATTTATTGCAACAAACTTTCCTCTTAGTACTGCTCTTGCAGTGCCTCACAGGTTTTGGCATGAAGTGTCTTTATTTTCATTAGTTGAGAATTTTTTGATTTCCAGTTTAATTTCTTCTTGGACCCACAGGTCATTCAGGAGAATGTTGTTTAATTTCCATATAGTTTCCAGAGATTCACTTGTTATTGATTTCTACTTTTAATTCTTTGTGGTCTGAGAAGATACATGCAATTATTTCAATTTTTAAAAATTTTTTGAGACTTGATTTGTGACCTAACATGTGGTATATCCTGAAGAAAGTTCTATGTGCTGATGAGAAGAATGTATATTTTGTAGTTGTTGGATGAAATGTTCTGTAGATATTTGTGAGGTCCAATTGGTCTAAAGTGTAGTTTAAATCTTGTGTTTCTCTGTTGATTTGTTGCCTAGATGATCTGTCCAATGCTGAGAGAGGGATGTTCAGGTCCCCACGTATTATCATATTGGGGTCTATCTCTTTCTTTAGGTCTAATAATGTTTGCTTTATATATCTGGGTGCTCCAATGTTGGGTGCATATGTATTTATGACTGTTACATCTTCTTTCTGGATAGATCACTTTATCATTATATAATGGCCTTCTTTATCTCTTTTTATGGTTTTGGGCTTAAAGTCTATTTTATCCGATATACAAATAGCTAGTCCTGCTCATTTTGGGTTTCCAATTGCATGGTATATCTTTTCCCATCCCTTCACTATTAATCTGTGTGTGTCTTTACAAGTGAGGTAAGTCTCTTGATGACAGCATATAGTTGGGACTAACTATTTAATCCAATCAGTCAGTCTGTGTCTCTTGAGTGGGGAGTTTACTCCATTTACATTTGGGGATATTATTGAAAGGTACTGTCTTACTCCTGGCATTTTATTGATTTTCACTTGGATGTTTTAAATATCTTTTGTTCCTTTCTTCCCCTTTTATTGTCTTTGGTGTTGGTTTTTTGAGGTGGTAAGATATAGTCTCTTTCCCTTTTGATTTTGTTCTTCCAGTCGGTTTTGTTCTTTCTTGTGTATTCATGGTAGTGATGGTCGTTTTATGGATTCTAGATGCAGGACTCCAGTGAGGATTTCTTGTAGGGCTCACTGTGTGGTGGTGAACTCCTGCAGGTTTTGTTTGCCTGGGAAATACACTATTTCTCCATTTCTGAAGTATAGTCTTGCTGGGTATAATATTCTTAGCTGGCAGTTTTTTTTCTTTTAGTATTTTGAATATATCATCTCATTCTCTTCTGGTCTGTAGAGTTTCTGTTGAAAAGTCTGCTGTTAGTCTAATGGGGACTCCCTTACAAGTCACTTGACACTTTTCTT
>NW_007728376.1:245828-251662 GCF_000696425.1 Galeopterus variegatus
CATGGGATCTGAACCCTCGGCGGGAGCGCCGCCGTGCTCCCAAGCGGCGCACTCTCCAGTGCGCCACCGGGCCGGCCCTCTCCACGATTTTTTTTTTCCTTTTTGTCTTTTTTACTGACTGGTAACGGGATCACAACCCTCGGTGTTGCGCCCGCACCGCGCTCAGCAAGTGAGCAGGAACCGATCTCCACATGGGATCTGAACCCTCGGCGGGAGCGCCGCCGTGCTCCCAAGCGGCGCACTCTCCAGTGCGCCACCGGGCCGGCCCTCTCCACGATTTTTGAAAAGACTGTCCTTTCCCCCATTGAATGGTCTTGGCACCATTGCTGAAAATCATTTGGCTATATATGTGTGGGTTTATTTGTGAACTCTCTATTCTGCTCTATTGGTCTATATATCTGTTTTTATGCCAGTGCTATGCTATTTTGGTTAGTATAGTTCTATAGTTTTTGAAATCAGGAATTATGAGACCTCCAACTTCTCTGTTCTTTTTGGAGATTATTTTGGCTATTTGGGGTCCCTTGAGATATATAAATTTTAGAATGCATTTTTCTATTTCTTCAAAAAGCATCATTGGGAGTTTGACAGGGATTGCACTTAATCTATAGATTACTTTGGGTAGTACTTACATCTTACCAATACTAGGTCTTTCAATCAATGAATATTGACAGGATGCCTTTCCATTTATTTGTGTCTTCTTTAATTTCTTTCAGCAACATTTTGTATTTTTCAGTGTACAAGTCTCTTACCTCCTCAGTTAAGTTTATTTCTAAGTATTTTGTTCCTTTCGATGCTATTGTAAGTGGAATTGTTTTCTTAATTTTCTTATTGGGTTATTCATTGCTGGTGTAAAGAAATGCAGCTTGTTTTTGCATGTTGATTTTGTATCCTGGTACTCTGCTGAATTCTAATAGTTTTGGGGTTTTTCTTTTTTCTTTTTTTTGTGGAATCTTCGAGTTTTTTACATATAAGATCATGTCATCTTGAACAGAGATAATTTTACTTCCTCATTTACAATTGGAATGCCTTTTACTTCTTTTTCTTGCCTAATTGCTCTGGCTAGAACTTCCAATAAATACTGTACTGAATAAAAGCAGTAAGAGCAATCATCCTCGTCTTACTTAGAATCTTACAGTAAAAGCTTTCTGTCTCTCACCATTGCGGTTGACAATAGCTGTGGGCTTTTCATAGAGGGCCTTTATTATATTGAGGTACTTTCCTTCTCTCCTGCTTTGTTGGATGTTCTTTATCATGAAATGATATTAAATTTTCTCAAATACTTTTTCTATATCAATGAGATGATCATGTGGGTTTTTCCCCTTCATTCTGTGAATGCAGCCAATGATACTGATTGGTTTTCGTATGTGCAACCATTCTCGCATTCCAGGAATAAATCCCCCTCTTTTAATATGCTGCTGAATTCAGTTTGCTAGTATTGTGTTGAGGAATTTTGCATCAATATTCATAAGGGATATTGGTCTGTGGTTTACTTTTTCTGTGTGTCTTTGCCCGGCTTTGGTATGAGAATGCTGGCCTCATACAGTAAGTTAGAAAGTGTTTTAACCTCTTTAATTTTCTTGAAGTTTGAGAATTGTAGTCAATTCTTTTAATGTTTGACTTCATCTGGTGAAGTCACCGGTCCAGAGCTGCTTTGCTGGGAAGTTTTATATTATTGGTTCCATCTTCTTACTAGTTTTAAATCTATCCAGATTTTCTACTTCTTCATGATTCAGTTTGGTGGGGTGTTTCTAGGAATTTGCCCATTTCATCTAGCTTATCCAATTTCTTGCTGTACAATTGTTTACAGTACTTTCTTATAATCCTTTCCATTTCTGTATCTCTTTGGTCATTTTTCACCCAAATGATACAACAGTTTATACTGTTACAAAAGAGTAATTTGTGACCGTGGCTTATTCAGGATTGCACTGTGAGATGGGGGCTGGAGCCTGCTGCCTTGGGTCCATGGGAACTGTGACCATGTGTGAGGTCACCCTCACTTCCTTATTGTTTTGGGGCTTATGCTTTCAGCTAAACTCTCCTTTTCACAGAGAGAACCACAGGAATCATCAGATTTGGGAACTGGAAACAACCAGGGAGAACACCTAATGAAGTGGCTTCCAAACTGTGTTTTGCAACCTCAAAGAGAGCCAGTAAATCAATTTAAGTGGGACACGGCCACTTAATTCTAAGAAATGAAAGAGACTAGAAAGTATCTGAGTACACTGTAAGTATTGTTTCACGAAACTTTTGCCTTAGTTGTGTATGTGAGGACTGAGTGTCTTACTGTTCTTCACAGTCAAACACAGTTTGAAGGCCTCTGATCTAAGCCAGTTATCCCTTATTTTAGATGGGAGGAAACTAAGGCCCACAGCGGCTGCATAACTTGCTGCAGGAGACATGGCCAGCGTGTGGGGAAGCAAGGCCCGTGATGGATATTTGGGCTTCTACCTAAGGGCTCCTCCCAGTAGATGAACATGTTGTATGGCCTCAAAGGGTTGGAAATCAGCTTTTGTTTCAGTTCCGGGGTGAAAATTTCAAAGCAGAGGTAGAACTATCTTTGGACATTCAGCAACAACTTTACCTTTTGTTAAAATCAATTTTCTCTCGCTTCCTCCCTTTTCTCATGCAACCTCTCCAGCACCCAAATGTTTTATTGTTACTGTCTTCTCCACTCTAGATGGATGGCAGTACCAGCTCACAGTAATGCCAGCACCTCTAGATGCCATGCTGCTCTCTCCAGCACCTCCCCGATTCCTCCTTGGAAATCCATCAGACTTCTTCTCAAGGCTCAGTATTTCCCTCCCAGCTCTACTCAATCTAGGGCACATCCCTTAAGAGAAAAGAAAAAGTCATCCAAGAAAGTCTGTTGGAAAGAAAAGAAAGGGAATCCTTTCTATTTCTAGAACAATACAATGGGTTAGGGGTCTACTCAATCTAGGGCACATCCCTTAAGAGAAAAGAAAAAGTCATCCAAGAAAGTCTGTTGTAAAGAAAAGAAAGGGAATCCTTTCTATTTCTAGAACAATACAATGGGTTAGGGAGAAGGGGCTGTGGGGAGAGCAAGCAACCAGACTTCAAGAGAAGCCAGCCTGGGACGAGCTGGCTCAGGGCTGCAGGGAAGTGTGGGGTCCCACCGTGTGCCACAGACACAGCCGTGACACTCGCCCCATCATCTCACGTTTCGTGTGTGAGCAGAAGCCGAGACACAGAGCTGGCAGGGGACCAACACGGAGCCAGACTCAGTCCTGTTTTCCTCCCCAGCAAGGGCCACACAGAATTAGAATAATTGAGAGATTTTTTTATTTTTATTTTTCCAAAACAAACCACACTGACTTTCAAGAACTAAGTAAAAAATATACAAACTTTACTATTAGATTGTTAATGCTAACACCTTAAATATTTAAAAGGTTACTACAAATTTGTTTATAAAATTTTCCATGCATTTTATTTAAAAATATTCAAGAGAAGCCAGCCTGGGACGAGCTGGCTCAGGGCTGCAGGGAAGTGTGGGGTCCCACCATGTGCCACAGACACAGCCCTGACACTCGCCCCATCATCTCACGTTTCATGTGTGAGCAGAAGCCGAGACACAGAGCTGGCAGGGGACCAACACGGAGCCAGACTCAGTCCTGTTTTCCTCCCCAGCAAGGGCCACACAGAATTAGAATAATTGAGAGATTTTTTTATTTTCATTTTTCCAAAACAAACCACACTGACTTTCAAGAACTAAGTAAAAAATATACAAACTTTACTATTAGATTATTAATGCTAACACCTTAAATATTTAAAAGGTTACTACAAATTTGTTTATAAAATTTTCCATGCATTTTATTTAAAAAAATTTTTAGCATATTTTTGCCACAATACAAAACACGTTCAGATGAGATACCCTCAGAGTCTATAGATGCTCAGACACTACCAGAGTTGCCTTTAGCTTCAGCGTATGTGAACAGAGGATGTGTTATAAACGCAGAAGTAATTCACGAATTCTTTCTTACCATGACGGTTTTAACAGCAGAGACCAGGGTCCCCTGTGCACTCTTCCTCCCCAGAGGCCCTGCCAGTTTGCTCTGGTCCTTCCTGATCTTCCTCTGCAGCAGCCTGTACCTCAGACCCCAGTGGTCTTACCATGCGAGTCACAGTTGGCTTTGCACCAAATCTATCATTTAGCTTGGTCACCCATGTTGTTCAGAAGTCTTGACTCTCAACAGATTTTGGCTGGTACCAAAAATCAAATCTATCCTCAGAAAAAAAACAGGAAAAAGGAAGATTTGCCATCACGGAGAAGTAAAAGAAAAAATAATGTTTCCATTTCCAAAAAAATGACCTGCAAACTCTGAGAGTAATTCCAAAACTGTTCTGAGAAGTGGCAGCGTCAGTAGGGCTATCTGAGGTACCCACCCTGCTTTAAGACAAGCCCAGGCATTAAAAAGGTCTGTCTACTTTTGCTCAGACAAGAATCTGCTGTGCAACAGTTAGGGTCCAGCATCCTCACCCGGATTTTGCCCAGCAACTCGGCCTCCTATGTATCTTACTTGAAGGGAGCCATTCTCATTTTGAAGCAACATTAAAGTGATCTATCCTCTAATACTTCAATTACACATATCAAAGGGTAAAACCTCTTAGATGACCACCGTGGCAGCTTGGTTACTCGAACACCTGGCTCTTTTGGAGGAACACTGTGGGTGACAGAGAAACCTGTGCTGGAAGTTTCCAGTTAGGCATGACTGGCCTCCTGATGTGCACTTGGCAGTTGGAAATGCAGTTTCCATGACTCATGAAATAATGGAGAACTGTTACAGGATGAAGCAGGCAACAGATGTGTGGGTCTTGCGGTGCAGCAGGAACCTGTCTCGCCTGCAGGGAGACCATCCCCTACCGTCTGCCATCCAGCAACACCGAATGGAGTGTCAGGGACAGGCCTGCTACAACTGCACCATTAAGTCCTTTGGTGTATTTTTTCAGTCCTTACTAAAAAGAGTTCATTTCCTTCATTTCATAAATACTTTTCTAAGTGCAGTCAGTAGAAATGAGGAAGGGCAGGTGCACAGTGATGTATCTCTTCAGTCACAGTGCGAATGAACAGAGGGGGAGCCGCCACCCGCTGGACCCCAGGACACTGCCTACTGGCTTCTCCAATGCTTGGGGAGGATTGGGAGGGACATGGTGGCACAGTGGGCTCCTGAACAGCTCCTCCAAGGTGTCCTAGCTGTTAGTACCTGCCCAGAACAGACCATCCTCTGGCCACTGAAGGCAGACAGAGAGGCTGCTGGCAGCAGGGCTGAGCCGCAGATAGCTGGGGAGCCCACAGCCACCTCTGCCCTCTCAGCCACAGGCTCCAGCCACAGATAGAGGACTGGACAGCAGGAGCCACGAGTGACTGTGTCAGGCCTGGCACAGATGCACTGTGTCTGTTAACCCAGACAGATGTGGCTGACTCCTATCCTAGTAGAAACAGTCTCTACTTCCACAAGGACATTCTTGCCCACTTTTCTGGAAACCAGTGGCCCTCTCAGTCTGCCTCTGTTTTCACTCCTGTGGTAGAAGTCCAAGTGCAGACAAATATCTCCTCTGAAAACAACCACCACTGTGCAAACCAGTAAATGGCAAAGATGACCCCTGGTATTGAGGGTCCACACAGGGAAATGGAACTAGAGCTGTGGGTGGGCATAGCCACGCCTGAGCGTGCCAGGCCAGAGTAGAGCCACTGCGGCCTGATATGCTGCCTTTTCAGATGAAGACATAAATTCCAATTTTTATGCAAAATCTCCCGTTTTTAAAGGTTCGGTCAAGTTTTGTCAGAACACCTATTGAGGCCACCACACACTGGCCGT
>NW_007728376.1:252194-254600 GCF_000696425.1 Galeopterus variegatus
GCCAAGTTTGCAACTCCTGCAGGGGCAGTCTTCTGGTGTGGCCCACCCACACCAGGGCACTTTGGACCCAAGCAACACAGGTTTCTGCACCAACAGTGTGAATGGCCACAAACTCTTCCCTTGCAACAGCCAGGGGACTCCTCCTACCACCACCCCAGGCTCAGCCTGGGTCTCCCTGGCGGCTGGTGAGCACAGGCTGGGTTGAGTACAACCTACTGCTGTCCCTCCCCAGGCTGCTGAAGGATGGTCTCCATGAGGCGGCCCAGGCACCCGGATTTTCACAAGTGACTCAATCCCTGTAGCAGCTGGTAATTAATAAATGACTGATATGACTTCTTTTGTTAATTTTTAATTAAAATTGCTGTTTGTTTCATAGGTCAAAAATGTGTGAGCATCCACAATGTCATACAGTTCAAACTAAGTAAAGGTCCCTGTCCCTCTCCTGTTTCTCTCCTGTCCCTCACCCTCCGCACCCCCAGCCGTCCAGGTGGGCTCGCTCAGCTGGGCTGAGGCTGTCAAGAAAGGCTGCTCAGGCCCCACAGCTCTGTCTAGAAAGGCTCCAGCAGCTCGTGCAAATCTCTCTCAGGGCTGTGTTAAGTATTTATGCTCCTTTATTGTTTTCTTATTACTTGGCAGTCGAAGATAATGAAAAGAAACCTAGACAGTTTCAAATCTCTTAGATCACATAAACCAGACTCAAAAAAACAAGCTGAGGCTACCTCAGAAAGAACACATATCATAAACCCATCCACTGCTGTTTGCCATTATTTAAGCATTTTCTTTTAACTTCAGTCTGGATCATCTCATCTCTGGGCTCCCCTGGAACACACAGTGTCTGGGTGTGGCGGTGTCACAGTGATGCAGGCTGGCTGGCCTTGAGTGACACACACCTATCACATCCCTCCAACAGGCATTGCTGTGGAGGGAGAGCAGGAAGCAAGCGGACCAGAGGAGGAGGCTGTGTAAGAAGGGCGGCACGGTGGGCTGGGGTGCAAACGCAAGCCCCACGGGACCACACCGAGGTGGCCGCTTGGACAGAAAAGGACCCTGGAGAACAGCAAGCCCAACTCTCTCAGGACCCAAGGACATTCAGAGCTGCTGAGACCCCACCTTAGCTTCAGACTGGCTTTACCTTTAGGTCACAGTGGAAAGCCCACCAGTGCAGCAGTAAAGTTTCTTTCCTCACCCAAATCAAGAGCATCTCCATGCCCTGCCTCCTCCTTGAAAAGAAAGCCCAACTATTATCCTGATAGTTCCCTAATATTACTTTTCCATCTTGACTATCAAGTCTTTCAGCAGAAATACATAAAAACAACAGTGTTAAACCAAACCACCTAGAAGCTGGTAAATTGGATGCCCAGCCCATCTCACACCAGTTGACATGGTGGGGCTGGCAGGAGGAACACCCAGCACCCACAAGCTGTAACTCGCAGGGGTGAGGCCTGGCATCACTGGGGTGCTGGGGGAGAAGAGCCTGGGCCTTGGTCATGTTTGGGAGCTCACAGGTGCCCTGGTAACAGAAACAAACCGTACAGGCAGCCATGCTGCAGACACATGCTCACCAATCACCTCACCCCAAGGGGCACCTGGAGGTCACACCCCAACACATGTGTCAGCAGGAGCAGGACCCTACACCACCCCATGGCTGTCCAGCCGTGCTGCTGGTGCTAACCCCTCAAGGGAGGAGGCTGCCTGGCAGAGGTGGTCACCTTGAGATGCCAAAGGCGGCAACCTGGAAGGACAACTTGAAAACACCCCTGCCACGTGCATGTGGGCCAGGCCCAGCTGGGGCACTGGGTGATGGAGACAGAGGGTGCTCAGGCCTGTCCCAAGCATTCCCCAGCCCAAGCCAGGCTGGTCTGCATGCTACTGAGGCTGGGCAGAGCATGGCCACTGTCTCCTTGTTCTCTTGCCTAGTGGCTGGCTCCTGGTGGGCGTCCAGCAAGCAACTGGTGGGCAGAGGCAGGCAGAGCTCACCAGAGAAAGTGTTCCCAAGGCAGAGTCCCAGACCAGCCCACTCCACGCTGCTAAGTGTGACCTTCACTGTGTGGACGCTTCAGGGATAGCCAGGAGAGGCCATGCATGTGCACAGGAGTCCTCTTCCCTCATCCAGGCCCACATGTGGGCAGGGCAGCCCTCAGCCCCTGGGGCAATCAGCTTCTCCACCTAGGTGCTGTTGACATCTGGGGTCAGCTAATTCCTTGTTTTGGGGGCTGCCCTGTGCATTGTAGGATGTTTGGAGCATCCCTGTAACATCCCCCATATCCCATGGTGACAACTAAAAATGCCTCTAGATATTGTCAAATGTCTCCTAGGGGATAAAATCACCCCTGGTTAAGAATCACGACTGTAGGGGCCGGCCCGGTGGCGCACTCGGTAGAGTGCGGCGCTTGGGAGTGTGGTGGC
>NW_007728376.1:255133-256004 GCF_000696425.1 Galeopterus variegatus
AAAAAAAAAAAAGAATCACGACTGTAAATTAATCAGACTGCTCTCCCAATACTGGATAAAGGGAACAGGCATTTCTTAAAAGGAGTTAGGGAGGAGAAATTGGCAATTAGGAGGCAGGAAGCCTGGTTGGGGTGGGGTGGGATAGGGAGGACTCTGTGAGGGGACCTTCAGGGAGAGAGGGGCAGGGACACCCTGGACATGGCCACACGTGCACTGGAATCTAGGTTTGCATCTTTGTCCAGGAGAGAAGGATGGGCTCTTCCTCATCCACCCTCTTTCCTGTTTTGGAACTACTGACAAGGCTAAGAGTCCTCGTTAGGAAGTGGAGCTAAGGTCTGGGGCTTAATTGCCTCCAGTCGCCGTGTGGAAATACGTCTCGAGCTCTTGAACCAGTGCACAGAACTCACCGCTATGCTGTGTGAGACCCACAGTCCCATTTTGTTGAGGAGGAACATCCAGGCTTTGAGGAGTGACAGCACCGAGTTCTGGGCCACTAAGAGAAAAGAAAAGTCTACAGAGTGGCCGCAGGACGGAAGCCTCTGCTGTGCACAGCCCACACCACCCGCACGGGAGGCCAGTGCTTATTCACAAAATTATTATTTTTTTTAATGTATTTTATATTAGCATATTCATTATTACAAATCATAATTATTCTTCATGCCCCTTGCTCAACCAATCACTCTCCAACGCCCTCCCTCCCCTGTACTATCCTTACTATGTTTATTCTCTCCTTCTGAAAGTTCAACGTATTATTGTGGGGTCTCTCTCTCTCTCTCTCTCTGTCTGTCTGTCTGTCTGTCTGTCTGTCTCTCTCTCTCTCTGTCTCTCTCTTCCCACTTATAAGTGAGGACATGTGGTATTACTCTTTCTG
>NW_007728376.1:256160-260863 GCF_000696425.1 Galeopterus variegatus
TTACTATGTTTATTCTCTCCTTCTGAAAGTTCAACGTATTATTGTGGGGTCTCTCTCTCTCTGTCTCTCTCTGTCTGTCTGTCTGTCTGTCTCTCTCTCTGTCTCTCTCTTCCCACTTATAAGTGAGGACATGTGGTATTACTCTTTCTGTGCCTGGCTTATTGCATTTAACATAATTTTCTCAAGTTCATCCATGTTGTTGCAAATGGCAGAGTTTCATTCTTTTTTATGGCAGAGTAGTATTCCAGTGTGTGTATATACCACATTTCCTTATCCAGTCATCTGTCAATGGGCATGTAGGTTGGTTCCATATCATGACTATTGTAAATAGAGCTGCGATAAACACGGAGGTGCAGGTGTCCCTCTGACTCGATGATTTCCATTCCTTTGGGTACATACCCAGAAGTGGGGTTGCTGGATCATATGGTAGATCTGTATGTAGTTGTTTGAGGAAGCTCCATACTGTTTTCCATAATTCTGCACTAATTCAGTCCCACCAACAGTGAAGGAGGGCTCCCCTTTCTCCACATCCTCACCAGCATTTGTTATTCTTGGTCTTTTCAATACTGGCCAGTCTAACTGGTGTGCGACGATGTCTCAGTGTGGTCTAGGCACAGACGGTGGCAAAGACCTTGGCAGACACAGCTCGCTCACTAGCGATGGGTGGTCTGCACTTGCCATGCAGTGTGCAGCCCTGAAAGGACCACCAGAAACCACTCCGTCACCTTCCTGATTTCAAGAAGGGAGGCCCCTGCCCAGGCCCAGCTGCTCCCCTGGGACAGGACTTCTCCAGCCCACCGCCAGAGGAAAGAGGAGACACTTCCCAAATTAAAACGTGCTTAGAGCTTTGCTTCTCTGCCTTTTTAAGATTGTGGTCCTGCTGCTCCTCTTGGATGGTGTGGGTGTGACTGTACAGACGGTCAGCACACAGCGCTATGAAAAGGGATGGCGAGGGGGCTGGGCCTGCACTGAAAGGTGCGGGACAGTGTCACCTGGCACCAAATGCCCTTGGCAAGTCTGAGAGAAAGAGGGGCAGGCACCGTGTGCCTCCATGTTCAGGCACCCGAGGCATTTCGGGGCTCGTGGAGCAGAAAGAGAAAAACGGGGACTGTGGGTAAATTCACGACATGTGCTTTGTGGAAACCGAGAGCTGCCTGATACTGGTGGCAACACCAAGGCCCAAGTGGCACTCACGGTCCTTGCATGAAGCAGAGCAATGCTGGCTGCTTCTTTTCTGGTTCTAAAACGGCTGCTGTGCAGAGATTTTCTCCCTGTCCTCTCCCTTTAAACTCAGGAGAGTTACGTGTATTTTGTGTTCAGAACATCAGAAGACTTAGTCTTCTCCTGCAAATAACAGAGCTGTCCCTGCACAATAATCTACAGGCGTCAGATGCCTAAGCATTCAGTGGGCCTCGGCACTGCGGCCTCTGGGTGCCAGACTTCTGTGCATGGCAAGGGCCCAGCAACCAGCATAGCATGATGCAGGTGGTAAAATAGGGCTGGAGGGGCTTGTGGGCTGGACCGGGGGCCGGAGAGATGGAGGAAGGGGTTGTCAGGGCCAAGTGCTGGCAGCCCTCCCAGGGCATCCTGTCTCCTCCTGTCAGCTGCCCCAACAGCCTACCCCATGGGTCCAAGGGTGGCATACAGCAGCACCTGTCCCTTCTCTCACCTTCCTCCTGCTGCAGGCGGCAGAACACACCAACAAACCTCTCTCCACCTTGGGACCACGAAGCTCCCTGAGCAACTCTGCAGCCCCATGGAAGCATGGCCCTGCCCTCCTATAAGGGCTCCCAGGGGCCCTGGCCCAGCTGCACTCCACGCCCATGCTAGCCTCCCTAGGTCAGGGTGGGAGGCAGCTACCATACAGCCCTGGTCCTGAAATGGGATGCCTGTAAAATGTTCTTCTCCTGCTGCTCAATAAACCATGGGAACCTCCTTTGCCCACCACTGAAGCCAAGAATTCACACTCGCCTAAGCTCACCATTCCCGAGCCTCCTGCTGAAAGCCACCAGAAACACAAGTTATAAAACTGACTCTGAATAGAAAGTTCCGGCAGCCCCTGGTCTCCCAAGTTTGATCATGGAACAGTTTAGCTGAGTCAGTATTTTATATCCCAGGGGAGGAAGGTGGTTCAGGGCTAGAAACAGCCAGAAACTTACACCCTGTGCACTGAGGACCCTCACTGTGGCTGCCCTACCAGTACCTCAACAGCACCCACCCCATCTACTTGAGGAGGCTCCATTGTCCTAGCTGCTCCGTGTGCCCTCCAGCCTGCCCACGCCCAGGCCCTGCCAGCACACTGGCAACACATGAGTCACCACTTGCCGCAGGGACAGCTCCAGGACTGAGCTTAGTAACAGATCTTTAACATGACAGCATGGACGAGTCTCACAATCTAACACTGCCCAAGAGAAGCCAGACACGAGAGTGCACTCATGGTACAAGCCATCACGGCGAAGCTCCCAACCCAGTAAAGCTGATCTGTGTGACAGATGCCATCCAGGCAATGGAGACCTGCAGGGGAGGGGCTGCGACGGGGACTTGGGTGGGTCTGGGGGCACGCGGCTCTTTCTTGTTGGGTGCTGGTCACCAGGTGTGTTCAGTTTGTGAGAACTCGCTGAGCTGAACACTTAGGACGCATGTGCTTTTCCGTGTGTTACACATCAATAGAAAGTCTTCCATGCCTCTGAGGTGCTGGGGGCTGACCTGAAAGTCTGTCCCACTTCCCACCTGAGTAAGAGGCCATGCAGCACCCAGGCGTCCATCCCACACTCACCTGCTGCAGCCTGTCCTCCTGCCGCCTGCTCTGGCTTGGGCGGTTGATGAATGACCGCGTGGCGACTTTGTAGTGATTGAGCAGGCAGACGATGACCACGACCATCACCGTGACCACCACGACAATGATGATGATCTGGGCAAACTCCAGCTCCGCTGCAATGGAAGAGGAAAGCCATTAACTACTTGTCCCAGGTGACCTCACCCAGGTCTCCATGCAATTACAGCCACTGGGCAAGGAAGGCCTCTTGCATACATCTCATCCTCACAAGGACCTCATGAGATGGAGACTATAATCCCATTTGAGAGAAGAAGAGACCAAGGTACAGTCACAAAGCCCGTGTGTGACTGGGCTGGGGGGCACATCCAGGGCTACGGGATTTTGAAACCTGTGCTTCTGGCTACACATGACACTAGATCAAGGCCTGCTGCCCAAGGCGACTGCCAGACTTTGACATTCTAATGACATCTTAAGAAAGGAGGACCTGAGAGTGTGGCTCTGATGCCCACCTGATGCCTTTTGCAGACCCTGTCTTGGCAACTGCAATGAGAGGGTCTTGAGAAAATGTNGCTACGGGATTTTGAAACCTGTGCTTCTGGCTACACATGACACTAGATCAAGGCCTGCTGCCTAAGGCGACTGCCAGACTTTGACATTCTAATGACATCTTAAGAAAGGAGGACCTGAGAGTGTGGCTCTGATGCCTACCTGATGCCTTTTGCAGACCCTGTCTTGGCAACTGCAATGAGAGGGTCTTGAGAAAATGTGTTCCGTTGGTGCCACAAGATCTCTAGAGGTGCTGGCTGTTACTGTCCCATCCCCACACAGGAACTCAAAGTCCAGCCCAGCGTGGTCACCACAGGCAGGTCCCTGTGTGGGCCTTCCCCTTGTGCTAAGTGGCTCTCGAGCACCATCTTTTCCATCACTCACTGAAATTCTGTCCTGCCAGATGACACGGTCCATCCTCCCACCCCAGGGAGCTGAGAAAGTCCCTCCAAAAACTGAAGCTATCCCTCCCAACGCAACCTCCCTAGAAAAGTTAAAGCCGTCGTTATGGCTGAGCCGAGTCTCTCAAAGCACATGCACACAGGAGCCAGCACACTGAAGGGGGAGTGAGCCCTGCTGGAAAGACAGCTCCAGCCCCTCTCCTCGGAGGCTCTGCCTCTGTAGAGAGTCAGAGAACACTTCTCCCTCATTTCCAGTCCTGCAGGCAAGGAGTTTTCGGAGTGGTCCACTCACCTCTGGGTTTCTGACACCATTATTGCAAGAGATTTCCTAAACACCATCAACACACGCTGCACACACAAGTACAGCACCACAGTGATACTTCCCAGAAGTGTCACTTCCTGTGGGGAAGAAGCCCCTCAGGAGCCACCAAATTGATGTACTCCCGAAAGCTTCCTTAGGGCTTATCATGGTGGGGCCTCCTGGAAATGACTGAAATTGCTCCCAGTTAGCAAGCTTGGGACCTTGCAACCAGGACACACAGATGTAGATGTGACCTTATTCCTGCTCACAGGCTGTGGGAAGTGTGACATGCTTGTTAACCAGAAACACCATCTTCAGGACTCTCCACCTCCACATGTGACCTGCCCATGTCTGGGACACAACCTGCCTTGACCCCGTGTCTCTCAGGACCCCACTCACATGTGCCACCTGACACCTCCCCACTGGCATCTGGAGCCCCTCCTTCAACACTCAATGCAAGACATGACCTGGCAGGGGAGGGGCGTGCCATGTGCACAGAAGGCAAGAAGACTGAAGGTTTAGTTTTGTTTTGGGGGCGTGGGTTGGGGAGGGAAGGCTAAGAAGAGAATAAATTCTGAAAGAACAGTAAAAACAGATTTAACAAAAAAACACAGGAGTAGATGCATTCTGAAAAAATATTAAGATGCTTTGGGGTTTCCAAAATTTCATGTGCTCAATA
>NW_007728376.1:262317-263333 GCF_000696425.1 Galeopterus variegatus
AGATGCATTCTGAAAAAATATTAAGATGCTTTGGGGTTTCCAAAATTTCATGTGCTCAATACGGATTCTGAGTACAGCCCTGGTCAGTCTTCCTTGATTTCAATAGCTGTTGACATCAACAGAAGAAAGCCAAAAAGCAGGCACACAAGGAGAGAATTCAAGGTCAAAGCTGAGTTCCTTACATCCCCTCCTTTCATGGGTCTGTAGTTCATGGCACTGTAAAGGATGAATCACTGCAGTCCAAACAGAAGAATGTTATAATAAATCTAGTCTGAAGTTCACAGGAAGCACTTATTACTGTAAACCAGTGACAGTGACGACAGTGATGATGGCCTCTGTCTGTCTTTACAGAAACATCTCCAGGAAACTCCAAGGTGCACAGTGGAGAAGTACAGGAACAGAGAAACTGTGTGAAGTCTGTTGGTCTGTTCTCTGGTTCAGTGAGGAACTGAACTGAATCATTCTAAAGGTGTGAGTGTCTGTGCTATTTTTAAGGAACCCTGGGAAGTGTGGTCGCACCACCTTGGGCTCCTAATATAACACTCATTTCTATTTGTGGGATGGTTAACACCATCTTCCATTTGGTCTTTCCTCCATTAATATGCCATCCTTCACAGAAGACCTCCTGTCTAAACATTTAATTATTTTTTTAAGCTCCAGATGTGTAATGTGTGCCCTCCCAGACCCTAAAATGGCAGGGACAGCAAAGTCTGGGCCCCGACAGCAAAGTCTAGGCCCCTCCTTTACCGCTTTCTGCCACCAGGCCGAGTAAACATCTGGGCAGCATTCAGAAGCATGGCCATGCAGAGCCTGTGCCATCACTGGACGGGCTAGGGGTCACCGAGGATCCCTAGAAGGCAGACTCTGCGAGTCCTTCTGGCTGGAGCAACGTCTCCTAACCTACAAAGGCCCAAGCATCCATCCACTACAACGACTTTCACCATTCATTTTAGAATCTAGAGTTTCATGATCTCTTCAGAAAGGAATTCACCTAAATACGTTCAGTCACAGATGAC
>NW_007728376.1:264157-265898 GCF_000696425.1 Galeopterus variegatus
GCAGGCAGCTCAGAGCTGCAGTTACAGCCGTGTGGGGCGTGGGAGAGGGTGAGGGGTGTGTATGTGTTTCTGTCTCTCTCACTCTCTCTACTGGATCAACCGGGCCCAGCCCAGGTGCTAGACTCAAACTCTGTGGCTCTGACCGCAGACCGTGGCTACCAATTATCGACTGCCATCAGCAGAAATCAGGAATTTTGTGGCAGGAAGCCGGCGTGTCGCCGAGCAGGGAACGGTGTAGGGTCTCCAGTCCTGAGACCGGCTGAACACCTGGCGTTGTTGCGCGACATATATCAACGGTTAGGCTGCAATTCCTGGGTCTGGCCTCACCCCCGGGCAGGTCGGACACACAGGCGAGCAGAACGCATCCTGCTCTATTACGGTCAACAATCTTTTAAACAGGCAAATAGCAAACCAGACAAGGCAGAAATGGGGGGGAATCTGCAAATCTCAACACATGGTTCTTCCCTTGATCTCTGCTGGAAGCTCTCAGAGTTGAAGAAATGGAGAGGGCGCTTACCGGGGCAGCACACGCAGGACAGCGGCGCTCGGCGCTCGCTCACGGTGCTCGGCGGGAGATCCAGCCCCCGGGACGTCCCGCACGCCGGGAGCCAGGCTGCGGGCTGTCCTCTCCGTGTCTGTCTGACGGAGCAGCTGGCACCGGAGCTTGCAGCTGAGGTCCGCGCTGGACGGGGGCCATCCCGGCAGGTCAGGAAATGCAGGTTTTCTGTCCCTGCACTGCTCTCTCTTCCCTTCTCAGCTCCCCCCGCTCCTTCCCTCCCTCCCTCTCTCACATCATTATTTCTCAATGTATGGCAGCACACAGATACCACAGAGAGCGCTTTAAAGTCGGGACTCTCACTCTTACTGCGCAGTTTTAGTTGAGAAGGCTCAGAAACTAGAGAGAAGAAACCCCAGGACAGGAGGACAGGCAGTCCAACGTCAGGCAGAGACACGTCTCAGCAGGGCGCTTTCCCCTGGCTCATCTTGTGCAAGCGCAGGCTCTTTCCCCAGGGTCTCCACGGCTGGTTTCCTGTGTGTAAATCACCTCCTGTGCATGCTGCTGCCTGAGGCTGTCTGCGTGGAGAGATTTCAGGGCAGGCTGTGTGCTTGTCATAGCTCTCAGAAAAGATCACGAGGTGGCCACAGTGGAAAGGGCAGTGCGCCACGGCCATCCTGCCAGGAACCCAGCCTCAGGCCCTGCCTGTGCCGAGAATAACTTTTGTTTTTCCTTATTTAGGGTAAATGGGAATGACATGTCAGCCATAACAATAGTTTTGGCTGTAGGAGGAGTTGTCAAAGCAAAACCAAACTCTGTTGGTTACTACCAGCATTAGAAATGAGGACAGTTACGTCAGCAGCCAGTCCCTGCTGCCAGCCAGCACGTCACCTGGGGCATGGCAGCAGGGACCAATGCAATGTCACTGCCAGGTCCTTGGGTCAGCCAGAAGACATCACTCTCTGTGTTCCAATTATTGGGGGTGGGAGAAGGAAAGAAACAATCACCAAGGAGACTTCTCAGAGGTTTCATGTGGATAAAAGGAACGGAATTCATCAAGAATTGAGTAGTTGTATACATTTGCATGGGTGAATGAAGACGGCATGACGATTCTTGAGAAACTTCAAATGAAAAGTGTAGCTCCTCTCCCCTGTGTAATCCTTTTCCCTGCTGTTTTTCTCAGAGTCACACTGCTGGGTGAATGAAGAGGGAGATATGGGTGGGTAGCTCCCTCCAGCACCTGGT
>NW_007728376.1:266174-266870 GCF_000696425.1 Galeopterus variegatus
ACCTACTGTGTTTGGCTGGCTTCTTTATCACTGGGGATTTTGGTCATGGGAGCCAATCTTCATTAAATTCCGTGTTCAGTCTGTTATCTGTTTAAAAATCACTTTAAAAGCTTTTGACTTTCTGGATGAATGTTTATTTTTAAAAGGTTGCCCACACCTCGCATATACACTTGCACACGCCAGCAGAATGTTGCTGCGTGGTGTGCCCGAGTGCCACCCTGCTGGCGTCTGGGGTGGGCTCACCACCCTGCCTGGTTAGCACACACAACACCTCTCTCAGCACTTGCTGCAGGGCTGTCTAGGCTGACTCTCCAGGTAGAGTTCTTGCTGCTGATTCTTATTCCCTTGTAAGCACCACACAAGGAGGATGCTTCTGGAAGAAAGTTCAGAGGTCAAATCATGATTCAGGGGTTCACGTCCTGATAAACATCTCAATCCAGCTGGCCATGACAGTGTGTGAGTCACTGGGCTTTTTAACTGGTAGGTGCCAATATTTCTTTCCCCTTAATTCAGAGAGAATGGCAGCTCCCACAGCAGAAGAGTGTGGGAGAGACCAGCCTGCTGGGAAAATGCACAATTATGAAAGTGTAAAATATATTTGCATTTAGGAACTCTTTCCTCCCTCCTCATCGTTAAATTGCATCTTTAAAATGAGCACTCTGGTAGGCTATCCGATGGTGCTGATGTGAGTTTTGT
>NW_007728376.1:267865-269567 GCF_000696425.1 Galeopterus variegatus
AGTTACCTAAGACAGACATTTTCACAAGGGTGTGTTGGTAGCAACCAGGACATGAGAGCCTCTGACTTTACAAGCTCCCTCTAATGACATCTTCAAGGTTTCTTCTCTAAAGGTCTTTAGTTCGTTAATCCATCCGATAAATATTTACCAAGCATTTGCCATCCTTAGGAGGAAAAACACTGGACTTTCAAAGCAATCCTATAGACAAGCGTTGCTGAGGGGCTGAATTTGTCTTAGTCTCCATCTATAGGTATTTGCTTATTTATGGAACCAAACAGACTAAGAATTGGCTTTCAGCAAAGATCTGAACAGGACAAGCTGAGGTGGCTGGGAGCTTAGCTGCCCTGGATGGCCAAAGGCGCAGCACAGGGTGGGATGTGACTGGGGTATTAGTTGAGCTTTGAGCTGTTGTCTAGCACTCTGAGTATCATAAGCTAATAGCTCAGGGGCTACTCTGAGCTTCTTAGCTTCAGAAAAAGATCTTTGGGTGGTAACAGGATGCTCTGCCACACTGGAATCTTTCTCTGCCACATGTGACCCGGGTTAGCATTCCCACAGGCTTCTCGGCATGCCCTGTTGCCTCTGTTCCTCTGCACCCCACCCTCAACAGGCGCCTCACTTACCACAGAAATTCTCACAGATAAAGATCATTTGAAGAGTTAGAAATACCTTTTCAACAGTTACACAGCAGAAAGTGGGCATTCACATACATTTGTAAAGACTCACTGCTATGTTCTAGACTCTTTCAAGCACTGTATATCTTTTCTCTTCACACCAACCACGTGAGGAACTGAGGCTCAGAGAAGGTGAATATTTTGTCCAAGGTCAAATGGCTGATAAGAGGCAGGCTAGGGTAGGAACCCTGGTCAGTCTGACTTGGAAGCTCCTACCCACCCGGTCAACATTTGGTTTGATGAGCAGTGAACTTAGAATTATCCAACAATCAACAAACATAAAGTCCCCTGAAACTAAGTAAAGGATGTCAGTGGATCAATATGGACTTATTTTGATTTTTTAAGCCTGATTACCCGATTTCTTCTGGGCACTAAAGGGATGTGTTAACTTGCAAATCCACGTTGAAGATTCCACATCTGCACGTGTTGCCACGAGGTTCTTGGAGCCTTTTTACATGTCTTGCATGGCTTTCATGCAACCCCTGTTAAGAACTGATGGCTTCTATTCTTTGAGGTTTATGACTAGGCTGTAAAATTTTACTCTGAGATGAAATTTTCCATATAAAAATTAAGCCCTGGAATTTGGCCTTTAGAAAACAAAACAGTATATATTACGTAAGTTTCTTAGGCTTAAAATCATGAATGAGGGTTTTTTCAAAACACAAACTTTATATTCCCACAGACTCAAAACACAGTAATAGTTTAGTATTTGTGGACATTAGCCTACAGCATAGAATAATTTGCTAATGTATCCTGTGGTGCATAAAAAACTGCAACACAGACAGGTCTTTATGCAGAAACCTGAAGGCTCTGCGTGTGCTCCATCCAGTCCCATCATATGGTAGAAATGTTAGCAAATATAAAAGTGTGTGACACTATGGAGCTGCAAAGCTGACAAAGCAGACTTAAAGTTTATTAAATAGGCCACGGAAATGGTATGGAGGTTCCTCAAACAACTGCAGGTAGACATATGACCCAGCTATCCCACTGCTGGGAATACACCCAGAGGAATGGAAATCATCAAGTCG
>NW_007728376.1:271179-271821 GCF_000696425.1 Galeopterus variegatus
AACAAAACTCATGGAACTGAAAGATTCACTCAACAAAATTAAAAAAACACAACTGATAGCATAAGCAGCAGGCTAGAACAAGCAGATCAAAAAATTTCTGACCTTGAAGATAGTCTTTTTGAAATAACCCAGGCAGACAAAAAATGAGAAAAAAAAAAAAAGAACTTTAAAAAATGAGGAAAAGCTAAGAGAGCTAGCATACAACATTAAGCACACAAACATTCAAATCATGGATGTTCCAGAAGGGGAGGAGAAAGGATAAGACATGGAAAACCTCTTCAATGTAATAATAACAGAAAACTTCCCAGGTACAGGGAGAAACATTGTGCCTTCAGATCCAAGAGGCTGAAAGATCCCCAAACAGATTCAACCCCAAAAGATCCTCTCCAAGACACATTATAGTCAAACTGGCAAAGCTCAAAGACAAAGAGAGAATCTTAAAAGAAGCAAGAGAAAGGCATCAAGTCACCTGCAAGCGAGCCCCTACCAGACCAGCTGCAGAGTTCTCAAGAGAAACTCTACAGGCCAGAAGAAAATGGGATGATATATTCAAATTACTAAAAGAAAAAAACTTCCGGCCAAGAATACTATACCCAGCAAGGCTATCCTTCAGAAATGATAGAAAAATAGTGTATTTTTTTT
>NW_007728376.1:272739-276602 GCF_000696425.1 Galeopterus variegatus
CGGGAACCGGTCTGTATGTGGGATCCGAACCCTTGGAGGGAGCGCTGCCGCGCTTCCCAAGTGGCGCACTACAGCAGTGCGCCACCGGGCTGGCCTGAAAAATAGTGTATTTTCCACACAAACAAAAACTGTGGGAGTTCACCACCATGCAACCAGCCCTACAAGAAACCTTCAAGGAAGTCCTGCATCTGGAATCTGAAAAACGATAATCACTACCACAAATACACAGGTAAGAACAAAACCCACTGGCAGAACAAAAATGCAAATGAGAGAGGGAAAGAATCTAAATCTTACCACCACAAAAAGCCATACTGACAATGTAATAATGCCCCTACTTTATTTCTAATTTTAGTAATTTTGGTCTTCTCTCTTTTTTCTTAGTCAGTCTAGATAAAGGCTTGCAAATTTTGTTGATCTTTTTAAAGAATAACGTTTGTTATTTCCTACTTACATATGCTTTAGGTTTAATTTGCTCTTCTTTTTATATTTTCTTAAGGTAGATGTTTACATTACCGATTTGAGATTTTTCTTATTTTTAATATGGGTGTTTACAGGTACAAATTTTCCTCTAAGCACCGCATGAGCCTTGCATCCTATAAATTTTGATATGTTGCGCTTCGCTATTTATCTCAAAGTATTCTATTGTTTCCGTTTTTTTTCTTTTCACCCATGTTTTCTTAGGAGAGTGTTGTTTAATTTCTACACATTTGTGAGTCTTCTAAATTTTCTTCTGCTATTGTGGTCAGAGAACATATTTTCTATAATCTTAGTCTTTTTTTAAAAAAAGTTCATGGAAAGATTTCCATTATCTTTTAATTCTATTTTTCCATGAAATTTTTGAAATGTCCTTGTGTTTGTATTCTGTTTTATTGATTCATTGTACAATTTATGTTGCTAAACTTAGATATTTAATTTCTGTTCTTGATTTCTTTTTAAGTGGACTTGTTGATTTGCTTACAAATTAATTTGCTTTTGGAAAGTTTGTTCATCTTCCTCTGTTAAAATTTATTTGATATTTGCATGCTTTTGGAAGACTTTAGGAAGCTATTTCAAATCATTGTAGAGATTATAAAATGAAATACATAAATTTTAGTAAGTTTTACATTTTGTTTTTGTGAAAATTTAAAGCCTTACAATCTAGAGTATTTTGTTATTCATCTGTTATTCAGTTTATGTATTTGTTATTGGGACAAATAAATGTGCATATCCTGTTAAACAGAAAATAAAATAAAATATGTATAAGTAAAAAAAAGTTTATTAATAAATTAGTCTAAATTAAGTAGCCTTAAAATAACTTCCTAATATGCAACAATGTTCTCTATATTAACAGAGTTTGGAGTTTACATCACTCATGATCTCTGTCACTATAGTGTTTTTGTTTTTGTTTTCCCTAAGAGAAAAAAAGAAAATAGAATGATATATTATTCCATGTTTATAGTGGTACAGATTTTCATAATGGCTAAGCTACTCCCTACTAAGGGAGTTCTTCCTTTGAAACCTGCAGTCACTCTTCCAAGCTCCAGAAGAAAATGAAAAGCAGTATAAAGTTTTCATAGTGCTAAATTCAGGGGCAAGTTAGACCTAAGTTTGGGTTCCAGCCCTCCCACCTAACTGGTTAGCTTGAGATAGGCCTGTTTCGTCATCTGTAAACTGTGGTCAAGAATACCTACATCATGGGGTAGTTGGGAGGATGAAATTACATATCCAACCTCACTACTCAAAGTGTGGTCCAGGGACCAGCAGTATCAGCCTCAGCTGGGTTCATGTCAGAAATGCAGGCTCCTGGGTGAGGCATGTGCACATCGAAGTCTCAGAAGCCCTGGTCTATTCCAGACTCCTCATTTGGATTAAATGAGCAAGCCCAGGACATGGAGAAATTGTAACTTGTGCACTCAAAAAGGAGGAAATAAGAGTAGAATCCAGGTCTTCTGTTTTTGGTGATTGCTGTTCAACAATGGTTTTAAAGGACGGTACTCTGAATACAAGCATCTGTGTGCATGTGTATGGAAGATAATAATGCCACCTCCTGGGTGAAGGGCAGGGCCCAGCGTCACAGGGCAGGTGCTACCCGCCATCCTCCCACCTGTGTTGATGGGAGAAGCTGCAGAGGTAGACAGTGTTTTCAGGGCAATGAGAAGGGCAAAGCCAACTGGCTCATGTTAACAGAGGGCCTGGAGTGGGACACAATTTCTAGGATATTTGGCATTCTTCATAAAAACTCCAGAAGCTCCTCTGGACGTCTGGACACCATATGCTAAGAGAGCATTCTAATTTTGCCCTTTGGAAAAACTCCAGTGCCAGAAGCAGACTCTTTTAACTACAGAATGATGAAGATGCCATGGCCCCACCCCTGTGACTCTGGCCCCTCTCTCTCAGTGCCTCTCCCTGGCCTCCCTGCTCCCTACTAGAGCTTGACAAAAGGAGAGAAGAGTCCTGGCACATGAGCTCTGGCAATGGTTTCCCACTCCTGTCGCATGTATTCTGCCCACTTGTCAACCACTGGCACACCCCAAAATGTTTTCCCTATCAGCAAGGCTTATTGATGGTGCCTTTATAAAACCGACAGCGTCATCGGGGGCAAGGTCTTCAAAAGGGTGATAGAAAAGGTCTGCTCCAACCCCTTCATATTTCAGATGAAACACTGTATATACGTATCTTATATAAAAACACACTGGGGTTCGGATCCCCGCACCAGCCAGCCCACCAAAAAACATCGCCAACAACAAAACACACACAAATAAAACCCTGAGTAGTTTAATATTTAAGATATTTGATGTGATTATTCAGGAAAATATCTTACTTTGTGTAGTGGATTGAATTATGTCCCCCCCAAACTCCCTGAAGCTTGAATTGTGTCCCCCAAGTTTCATGTATTAGAAACTGTGACTGTTAGAGGTGGGAAATCCTATTATGGTCATTNACTCCCTACTAAGGGAGTTCTTCCTTTGAAACCTGCAGTCACTCTTCCAAGCTCCAGAAGACAATGAAAAGCAGTATAAAGTTTTCATAGTGCTAAATTCAGGGGCCAGTTAGACCTACGTTTGGGTTCCAGCCCTCCCACCTAACTGGTTAGCTTGAGATAGGCCTGTTTCATCATCTGTAAACTGTGGTCAAGAACACCTACATCATGGGGTAGTTGGGAGGATGAAATTACATATCCAACCTCACTACTCAAAGTGTGGTCCAGGGACCAGCAGTATCAGCCTCAGCTGGGTTCATGTCAGAAATGCAGGCTCCTGGGTGAGGCATGTGCACATCGAAGTCTCAGAAGCCCTGGTCTATTCCAGACTCCTCATTTGGATTAAATGAGCAAGCCCAGGACATGGAGAAATTGTAACCTGTGCACTCAAAAAGGAGGAAATAAGAGCAGAATCCAGGCCTTCTGTTTTTGGTGATTGCTGTTCAACAATGGTTTTAAAGAATGGCTCTCTGAAGACGAGCATCTGTGTGCATGTGTATGGAAGACAGTAATGCCACCTCCTGGGTGAAGGGCAGGGCCCAGCGCCACAGGGCAGGCGCTGCCCGCCACCCTCCCACCTGTGTTGATGGGAGAAGCTGCAGAGGTAGACAGTGCTTTCTGGGCAGTGAGAATGGCAAAGCCAAGTGGCTTATGTTGACAGAGGGCCTGGAGCGGGACACAACCTCTAGGGCACCTGGCATTCTTCATAAAACCTGCAGAAGCTCCTCTGGACGTCTGGACACCATATGCTAAGAGAGCAATTCTAATTCTGCCCTTTGGAAAAACTCCGGTGCCAGAAGCAGACTCTCTGAACTGCAGAATGATGGAGATGCCATGGCCCCGCCCCTGTGACTCTGGCCCCTCTCTCTCAGTGCCTCTCCCTGGCCTCCCTGCTCCCTACTAG
>NW_007728376.1:277804-278903 GCF_000696425.1 Galeopterus variegatus
CATGTATTAGAAACTGTGACTGTTAGAGGTGGGAAATCCTATTATGGTCATTGAAAGGTGGAGCCTTGAAGAGGTGATTGGCTTGTAGGCCTGTGCAGTAGTGAATGGATTAAGAATGGTGGTCGGGGGCGTGGTTCTGAGGGCTTTAAAAGAAGAGGAGAGTCTGTCTTTTGCTGTCCCTGCTTCCACCATCTTGCAATGTGAGACCCCTCGGTCACTGTCGCCACCACCAGATGGATTTTGGACTTCCCAGCCTCAGAAACTGTAAGCAATAAATTTTGTTTTTCTGATAAATCACCCAGTCTCAGGTATTTCTGTTATAGCAACACAAAATGAACTAATACCCTTTGCTTTTCAAATCCATTACATTTTTCAATTTCATCCAAAACCTGGAAGGCTGAGTAACCTTCACCATTCATTGTATTTCTGGGTACACCACAGAAAATGAGGATTGAGATGTTTATAACTCAGATCCTAGATATTGCTGTTCTAGTTCTCAGTTCTTAACCCCATAAAAATTTTATCTGCCCTTTGAGAGACTGAAACCCCACTTTCATTGGCACTACGTTCCAGGCAAACGCTGTGCATTCCTGTACACATATAGTCCATGGTGCTCATGTGTGGTGCTCATAGATGGTGTGTTGTTGCTGAACTCCCGGACTACTGTGGACCCTTAGCAATCACGAGTGATTCTTGGATGATCTCGAGGTGGAGGGAGAGGCACATGCAAGCATCTCTGGAGCTCCTCTCTGTCTTGCCTAGAAACTCCAGGATATGTGTCCAGGTCAAGACCTTTAGCTTTAGCCAAAACAGTAATTTCCTCAAAAGCTGAGATAAAGTCAAAGCACATTCCAGGGTTCTAGTTACTGTACTGGAGAGAACACTAAGGCAAATACTAGAGAATATGAGCCAAAAATCTAAGTTAATTCAAAATTAACCTCTATATAACTATATTCTCATCTTTGGCACTTTAAGACTAGCCTAGCAAACAGATGCATTAAATACAAGAATTCACTGCTTTCTGTTGTCAGATCGTCTTTGAAAATTTCTTTTTTTTTTTTCCTTTTTTGTCTTTTTTTTTACTGACCGGTAACGGGAT
>NW_007728376.1:279690-288111 GCF_000696425.1 Galeopterus variegatus
CCGCGCTCCCAAGTGGCGCACTCTCCAGTGTGCCACCGGGCCGGCCCGTCTTTGAAAATTTCACCTCAGGGTCAGTCCTCATTGATGTTAGTTCTAGAGCTACATTCAGCAAACACTTAGCACTTACTTTGTGCCAGTCACTGTGATGGGGTGGGGGATACAAAGAAAGCCAGGAACTGTCCTTGTCTGTGACATCTCTAGTTCACATCTTGAGCAAGAGTCAGAAAAGCAATGAGACCTGCAAACTCAGTGATGGACCCAGCAAAGTGCTTTGCATGCAGGAGGCAAATGAACCAATGAACGAAGTCAGCAGGAGCACACAGGAGGGGCGCTTAACCCAAATAATAATAACAATAACAGCTAACACTTAGATAACACTTCCTATGTGCGAGGATAGTATACTATCCTATTTGGAATACTGTGCCAGGCAGTATTCCAAAGCACTTTCACTCACTTAATTAGGCCATTTAATCCTTACAACTACCATGAGATGAGTTCCAGTTATTATCCCAATCTTACAATGAGAGCACTGAGGCAGAGAAAGGTTAAGTAACTTGCACAAAGTCACACAGCTAGCCAGGAGAGGGACACTTTCCGAGAGGGTTGCTGGTTTCTCGAAGCTTGGTAGTCAAAAAACCAATGTTGGAGGTGATACGCACGTTGACTAGAAATGATTTGACTTGGATGTGCTACATTTGACTACGGTATTGCGTTTGTTGTGGATATCCGTGTTCGGGTTAGTCTTATGGACGATAAACCATTCTATGTCTTATGCACGATAAACCGTATCCTGTACTTGCTTCTACGCATGGGGTAGATAACCTTATGTACGATAATACATATATGTACTATGTACTGTATAGAATATGTAGTACTAGCGTATTATTCATGGGGTAATTCATCTGATGCACGAAGTACATAGGGCACTTGTAATTTTACTAGTTGTTTTGATACTGATGTAGTACTTGGAAAGTATGTTTTTGACACGGGCAGGGAGTAGCTTAAGTAGAATTTCAGCTTTGGGTGTTGATGGTAGGGTGGAAAGCTCTGTCCTTGATTGTCCCTTTCTCCATTTTTGGTTTACAAGACCAAGGTAATTTTTACACTACAGGGGCTTCTTCATTTGAGGAGCTTGTTTTTGATGAGGTTGGCTAGGGGTATGAGGATTAGGATAGTGAAAAAGTATAGAAGGGATGCTACCTGACTGATGGTGGTGAGGTGTTCTATTGGTTGGCTTCCAATTCATGTGAGTGTGAGGAGGTCGGACGCTAGGATTCAGAACGGGCACTGGCTGAGCGGTTGGAATGCCACGCTGCATTGCTTGGATGGTGGGAGGGCGGGAATGAGTGCCAGGATTGGAGTGGGTGTGATGAGGGCAAGGACTCCTCCCAGTTTACTGGGGACGGAATGTAGGATTGCATAGGCGAATAGGAAGTGTCACTGGCTTGATGTGGGATGGTGTATTGAGGGGGTTGGCTGGGGTGTAGTTGTCGGGGTTCCCTAGAAGATCGGGGTAGAGAAGGACGAGGGTGAGGAGTCACAGAATGAGTAGAACTCCTAGTGCGTCTTTAGTTGTACACAAGGGTGGAGTGGAATTTTGTCTGAGTTTGATGGGATTCCTGAGACGGCGAAGGGGAGGATAAGGTGAAGGGCGAAGAAGCGTGTGAGGGTGGCTTTCTCTACTGAAAATCCGCCCCAAATTCATTCCATTGTGTCTGTGCCGATGTATGGGATGGCAGATAGTAAGTCTGTGATTACTGTTGACCCTCAAAATGATGTTTGTCCTCAGGGCAGGACGTAGCCCATGAATGCTGCAGCTATGGTTGTAAGGAGTAGGATAATGCCAATGTTTCAGGTTTCTAAGTAGGTGTAGGATCCACAGTAGAGGCCTCGGCCTACGTGGATGAAGAGGCAGATGAAAAATATAGATGCTCCATTGGCATGGATGTACCGGATGATTCACCCATAATTTACGTCTTGGCAGATGTGGGCAATAGAGGAGAATGCTGTTGCTGTGTCTGCTGTATACTGCATGGCTAGGAATAGCCCCGTGATAATTTGGAGTAACAGGCATGTGCCTAATACTGAGCCAAAATTTCATCACGTTGAGATATTTGATGGTGTGGGTAGGTCGATGAATGAATGATTAATGAATTTGAGGAGGGAGTGTAACTTTCGGATGTTGGTCATTAGATTCTTATAGTTGAAGTACAATGGTGGTTCTTCACGTCCCTGATCATGGTTGCAGTCCACGGAAGGATTATGATATATGTTGCATTCTTGTTGAGTGTTGTTTTTGTTGTTGGTTTTGTAGGGTTTTCTTCAAAGCCTTCACCTGTTTATGGTGGGATGGGGTTGCTTGTTAGTGGGGGCATTGGTTGTGGTATCGTGGACAGTTTGGAGGATCTTTTTTAGGGTTGATGGTATTTTTAGTTTACTTTTGTTGTTGGTTTTGTAGGGTTTTCTTCAAAGCCTTCACCTGTTTATGGTGGGATGGGGTTGCTTGTTAGTGGGGGCACTGGTTGTGGTATCGTGGACAGTTTGGAGGATCTTTTTTAGGGTTGATGGTATTTTTAGTTTATTTGGGGGTATAATGGTAGTGTTTGGATACACTACTGCTATGGCTATTGAGGAATATCCTGAGGCTTGAGGTTCGAATGTTGTGGTTTGGGGGGCTTTGCTGTTGGGGTTGATGATGGAATTGTCGCGCTTTTGTGGATAGTGTGTTGTGGCGAGGTGGAGGTCGTTGTTGGTTTTAAGAGTATGGGCGACTGAGTGATTTTTGAGGGGGAGGGGACGGGTTACTTTCATGAGGATTCCACAGGTGTAGTTGCATTGTATAGTTATGGGTCTTGATTGGTGGTGGTGGCTGGGTGGTCTTTGTTTATGGGTGTTGTTATTGTTATTGAGGTTACTCGGGGTGGTTAAATAGTTAGTAGTGCTGTTGTTAGAATCGTAATGAGGAGGGAGAGGAAGTAAAGTTTGATTAGGCCTTTCTGGTTCGCGGTGACTGTTGCAGCTAGTATGTGGATGTGGGTGGTATTTTTGGGGACTGTCTTTTCTAGTCAGGTTAGGTCTAACGTTTGGGAAGCTGTGTTTTGGCTTATGGTTAAGTTGAGGTAGGGTACTGTGTGGTGTGCGATGATTGGAAAGAATCCTAGGAGGGAGGAAAAATCATGTATACACGAAGGGAGTTTGGGGGTTGGGTTAAGTGAGTTCAGGCATAGTCCTAGTGCTACAGCGAATCCTGGCAATGCCAGGACTTGAACCAGAAAGTCTGACTCCAGACTCTATTCCTAACCACTAAATCAGGCTAACTCTAAATGTGGCAGGTCCAAGGATGATCCCTGAGCCATATCCTGTGTTTAGAAGTGCCCTGATCTACAAGTCCTATTTAAAAGGTTCAAGGAATGAATTACTGCTCTGAGACCAAATCTCTAGGAAGGGCTGGAAGTCCACAGAGACCATTTAACTTCACATTTGAGAAGGAAGCCTTCACACCTCAGAGAAGATGTTCTTGGAAGCAAACTTCACAAGTACACCATCTGCAAGTTTCCTTTATGTTAAGCTAACCCTGTCCTTTGGTAAATTAAGGCTATTGTCTTTCATCGTTTTTCTTTTCTGGGGTTCTGAATAAGTAGTTGCTGGTTCTGTACTGATAGTATAAAAAGGTAAATAAGAATAAACTTAAATATTTATAAAAATCAGAGTTTTCCAGAATATAAGCCACCCCTTTCTTTTTTACACTCCCTTTCTTTTCTTTTTGACTTGAAACAGCCTCTACATTTAGGGATTCTGATGTAGATTGGATAAGTTTCTCTCTCCAAAGCTCATGTTGAAACTTGATCCCCAATGTGGCAGTGGTGGGAGCTGTTTGGGTCATGAGGTAGATCCCTTGTGAATGGATTAATGCTCTCCCTGGGGTGGGGGTAGTGAGTGAGTTCTCACTCTTAGTGAGAACTGGTTGTTTATAGGACCCTGGCACCTCCTCTCTCTCCCTCTTGCTTCCTCTGCCATGTGATCTGTTTGCTCCTGCCAGCTGCCACTTTCCTCCATGAGTAGAAGCAGCCTGAGGCCTGCACCAGATGCAGCTGTTCCAGAATTGTGAGCCAAATCTCTTTTCTTTATAAATTACTCAGACTTGGGTAATCTGTTATAGCAACACAAAAATGGACTAATTCAGATTCATTGGAACCTATTCCAATACTCAAAATCATAATGTGCCTGAAGAGATTGTCCAGTTCAATATTTTACTCATTTGTGAATTTAAAAAGTACTGAAACAAAAAGATAATTTTTAAATGCACTATGATATCAGTCAGATTCCTTTGTTTAAAATGAGAAATCTTTCTACTGCAGGTGATAAAGTCACCACATGGAAACATGAAGAATTTTGTTGTGAACATGAGGCCCCCATTAACCAGAGATAATGAAGGCTGACTGAGCTTCATGAAGACCTCTTGCCACAACGAAATAGACAGAAGCCAAGATGGCCAGGAGAGCAGGCACCCCCTTTCCAAAGGCCTGAGAATGCTGTTTATGTGGATAGGTAGAAATGCGGCCCTGTTTTGATTAAAAGTTACTTTAGGTCTGCCTGGTTAGGTTAGCTCAGTTGGTTACAGCATGGTGTTATAACACCAAACTCAAGGGTGCAGATCCCTGTACTGGCCAGCCCCCCGCCCCAAAAGTTACCTTAATCGAGTCTGTTATTGTCAACATTAGGTAATCAATAATATATTCAGTAAAAAACAGTAGCAATAATAAAAATGTCCAGAGGTTTCATGGGAGGAATGGTTTTCTGGCAGAAACACACCTAAAAATAAAACTGATTTTTAAAAATCTAGATCAGAAATGGTAATATTGCAAATTCCAATTTTTTTTCTGTGATGTACCTTACAGAAAAATTTTCTGAAATAGTCTATCACCATTAATCCTCTGAGAGTAGAAATCCTGGCCATGGGTGGCCACAGGGTGGCAATTGGGTCACATACTCATCTGGGTGATTTTTAGCTCAAACAGATGAAACAGCAAATGGTGAACCTTTATCAGACTCCAGAGGAATGGTTTATAGGTTATAGGGCACGGATTCTCTCTGCTTTCATTATGTCTGGAACATTTCTACTTTAGCTCCTCTTGCTGGGGTCTGATGCTGGTCAGGAGGCCCAGGCTCTAGTGCCAACTCCCTGCTGAGAGCAACTCTTTTTTATTTGCTTCTAATAGGATTTATTCACAATGAAACTCTTGTTTTCCCATATACTTCCCTGTTCCCCATCTTTATTATTTAGTTATATTTGTTCATTTAGTCATACTTCAGTGTTAACATTATGACTCTGCAAATATTAATAGCCAAAACATTTAATATACTGTTATTATGCTTCCTTTCTTTTTTCTTTAAAGTTTTTAAAAAAACATTTATTTGCATATATATGTGGGGTAGATTGTTTCAATACATGCATATACATTGATTCACTGAGGGTAGATAGCATAGCTGTGTACCCATTAGTCCACCCCACCCTCCTCAGCCTTGATAATCATTATTCTACTGAGAGTGACATTTTAAGTCCTGCAACTGCCAGCATGTCCCTGTTGCAGAGGTTAAGTTACAAGTGACTACAGCCAAGAGGCCATAGGCTTCCTTCTTCCACATTGTCTTCCTTTTTCTACCTTGTTTTCCTTTTTCTACCCTACTTTTCCTTGCCTCCAGTCTTAGGGCAGAAGATCTATCCCTGTCACAGCAGTCTGAGAAAGGCCGGGTTGCAATCACCCCCACCCCAGTTTGCTTATAGGGTAGAAGTTGCATGTTAGGAGAGGCATTGCTAAGAAGACCAGAGGCTACTGTCCCTGCTCAGTGTCCTGTTCATAAAGCTGGGGCAGGTTGGGCGGGAGTGTCACTCTGAGACCCGTGTCCCCACCCCAGTTCTGGAGAAGTGACTCTGAGATTTTGCTCAGAGGAAGAAGCACGCCTTAAGAACAAACAGCTCCAAAGCATTCACCAAAGGAATTGACTTTATTTAGAACAGTATACAGGGAAGCTCAAGCATATGGGTGCTTTTTAAAACAGTAGAAATTAAGTAAGTAAGCAATTGAGAGGAAGCTGGTAGCACCACAAGAACAGAAAGCTTAACCACAGTTCAGCTATTTTACAGAGAATCATCAGAGATACAGTTAAGAAGAGCCCTCCTAGGGTCAGAACAAACTTCAAAAGCTAGCCTCAAAAACTATTCCTGCAAAGGGGCCTAAATTTAATTGAATCAGACTCTATAGTAATTTATGTCCCAAGTATAGTAGAAAACTATAAAGCAATCGGCCAGCAGTTAGTGGAACCTAAGAGGTGGGTGCAGTACAAATGGAGGCAGACAGCTTAACTGAAATATGAGGTAAAGAAACAGTCAAAGAGGGCACTTCTAAAAACTCTGCCATTCCAGGGTAACTGTGCCATGTCTAAGACTGTGCCCTCTGAGGAGTGGCATCAGAATCTTCACACTGCAGGGAAAATAGACTTCAGTAAAACAGTCCATCCAAGTGCCAAATAAATAAGAAAACAACAATAATTGAGGAAATCAGTATCCAGAGTTAATATATTATAAAAAAGTCCAGTTTTCAGCAACAACAACAAAAAATATGAGACAAAGAAAGAAAGTGTGATCCATACACAAGAAAGAAAGCAGGCAAAAGAAACTGCCTATGAAAGGCCAGATATCAGACTCAACAAAGACAACATAGCAGCCATAATAAGTATGTTCAAAGAACTGAAGGAAACGATTTAAAAAGCAAAGTAAGTATGAGACAAAGAAAGAAAGTGTGATCCATACACAAGAAAGAAAGCAGGCAAAAGAAACTGCCTATGAAAGGCCAGATTTCAGACTCAACAAAGACATCATAGCAGCCATAATAAGTATGTTCAAAGAACTGAAGGAAACGATTTAAAAAGCAAAGTAAGGAATGATGACAGTGTCACATCAAATAGACAATATCAATAAAGAAACAGATATCGTCTTCTTTTTTAAAAAGAACCAAATGGAAATCCTAGTTAAAAATTCAATAACTAAAATGAAAAATTCACTAAAGAAGCTCAACAACAGATTTGAACTGGCAGAAGAAAGATTTAGCAAACTTTAGATTGATAGAAAATATGCATTCTAAGTAACAAAGAGAAAAGTGAATGAAGAAAAATGAGCAGAGCAGAGGGAAATGTGGGATATCATTAAGCACACTAGCATATATATTATAGAACTACCACAGGAGAGGAGAGAAAGGAGTGGGAAAAAATTAAAAAGAAATAATGGCTAAAAATGTCCCAAATTTATCCAAAAAAAAAATAATCTATATATCCAAGCATCTCAACAAATTCCAAGTAGGATAAATGCAAAGAAACCAATAAACAGCCACAACATAGTAAAAATACCAAAAGCAAAAGCAAGAATGCATTAAAAGACAAATGATTCATCAGTTACAAGGGAACCCCAATAAGACTAACAGCTGACTTCTCATCAGAAACAGTGAAGGCCAGAAGTCAGTGGATGATGTATTTAACGGGCTGAAATTTTTTTTTAACAATTGTCAACCAAGAATTTTATAACTAGCAAAACTTTCTTTCAAAAAGAGAAGATGAAATAAACACACTCCTGGATAACCAAAAATTGAGAGAATTTGTTTCTAGTAGTCTCACTTAAGAAATACTAAAGGAATTTCTTCAGGCTGAAAGCAAGTGACAGTAGACAGTAATTTGAATTCAAATGAATGAAGTGCTCCAGTAAAGGTAATAATTTAAGTATTAAAAATAGTATAAATGCATATTTATTTTATTAATTGATTTAAAAACAACTGAATAAAACAATATGTATATAATTAATTGTATTACTGGCCCTATATCACATAGAAATGTAATATGTTCTATGATAGAAGCACAAAGGAGATGGATGGAAGCAAACCTCTACTAAACAAAGGAAATAACACCAGGCAGTAAATCATATCCACAAGAACAAATGGAGTGAACCAGAAAAAGTAAATTTAAAGGTTAATATAAGAAATGCTATAAATATGTACATACCCTCCTTTCTTCTCTGTTTTTTTAAAAGACATAACATGATACAAAGTAATAATTATAACAATGTATTGTTGTGCTTCTAAGATATAGAAGTAATGTGTATAACAAGAGTACAAAAAGAGAAAAGAGAATACAGCAATAGCAAAGCAAATTTATACATATATAATTTTTTTAGAATTACATTAGTACAAATCTTAAGTACATTCTAATAAGTTAAAATGTATATGTTAAGCCTCAGAGCAACCACTAAAAAAATAACAAAAAGAAAAAACTAGCAAAAAATTCATCGAAAGAATTAAATTGTTAAAGTAGAAACTATCCACTTAATGCCAAAGAAAGAAGAAAAGGAGGAATGGCACGTGGCGGGGGGGGGGG
>NW_007728376.1:289111-304487 GCF_000696425.1 Galeopterus variegatus
ATCAGTATCCAGAGTTAATATATTATAAAAAAGTCCAGTTTTCAGCAACAACAACAAAAAATATGAGACAAAGAAAGAAAGTGTGATCCATACACAAGAAAGAAAGCAGGCAAAAGAAACTGCCTATGAAAGGCCAGATTTCAGACTCAACAAAGACATCATAGCAGCCATAATAAGTATGTTCAAAGAACTGAAGGAAACGATTTAAAAAGCAAAGTAAGGAATGATGACAGTGTCACATCAAATAGACAATATCAATAAAGAAACAGATATCATCTTCTTTTTTAAAAAGAACCAAATGGAAATCCTAGTTAAAAATTCAATAACTAAAATGAAAAATTCACTAAAGAAGCTCAACAACAGATTTGAACTGGCAGAAGAAAGATTTAGCAAACTTTAGATTGATAGAAAATATGCATTCTAAGTAACAAAGAGAAAAGTGAATGAAGAAAAATGAGCAGAGCAGAGGGAAATGTGGGATATCATTAAGCACACTAGCATATATATTATAGAACTACCACAGGAGAGGAGAGAAAGGAGTGGGAAAAAATTAAAAAGAAATAATGGCTAAAAATGTCCCAAATTTATCCAAAAAAAAAATAATCTATATATCCAAGCATCTCAACAAATTCCAAGTAGGATAAATGCAAAGAAACCAATAAACAGCCACAACATAGTAAAAATACCAAAAGCAAAAGCAAGAATGCATTAAAAGACAAATGATTCATCAGTTACAAGGGAACCCCAATAAGACTAACAGCTGACTTCTCATCAGAAACAGTGAAGGCCAGAAGTCAGTGGATGATGTATTTAACGGGCTGAAATTTTTTTTTAACAATTGTCAACCAAGAATTTTATAACTAGCAAAACTTTCTTTCAAAAAGAGAAGATGAAATAAACACACTCCTGGATAACCAAAAATTGAGAGAATTTGTTTCTAGTAGTCTCACTTAAGAAATACTAAAGGAATTTCTTCAGGCTGAAAGCAAGTGACAGTAGACAGTAATTTGAATTCAAATGAATGAAGTGCTCCAGTAAAGGTAATAATTTAAGTATTAAAAATAGTATAAATGCATATTTATTTTATTAATTGATTTAAAAACAACTGAATAAAACAATATGTATATAATTAATTGTATTACTGGCCCTATATCACATAGAAATGTAATATGTTCTATGATAGAAGCACAAAGGAGATGGATGGAAGCAAACCTCTACTAAACAAAGGAAATAACACCAGGCAGTAAATCATATCCACAAGAACAAATGGAGTGAACCAGAAAAAGTAAATTTAAAGGTTAATATAAGAAATGCTATAAATATGTACATACCCTCCTTTCTTCTCTGTTTTTTTAAAAGACATAACATGATACAAAGTAATAATTATAACAATGTATTGTTGTGCTTCTAAGATATAGAAGTAATGTGTATAACAAGAGTACAAAAAGAGAAAAGAGAATACAGCAATAGCAAAGCAAATTTATACATATATAATTTTTTTAGAATTACATTAGTACAAATCTTAAGTACATTCTAATAAGTTAAAATGTATATGTTAAGCCTCAGAGCAACCACTAAAAAAATAACAAAAAGAAAAAACTAGCAAAAAATTCATCGAAAGAATTAAATTGTTAAAGTAGAAACTATCCACTTAATGCCAAAGAAAGAAGAAAAGGAGGAATGGCACGTGGCGGGGGGGGGGGGGGGGGGGGGGGGGGGGGGGGGGGGGGGGGGGGGGGGCAGAAGACATGAGATATGTAGAAAACAAAAAGTCAAATGGCAAATGGGCAAATGTTAAATCAAACTAGCAGTAACATTAAATAGAAATGGGATAAATGGGCCGAACCCATGGCTCATTTGGGAGAGTGCGGTGCTGGGAGCGCAGAGGCCGCAGGTTCGGATCTTATATAGGGATGGCCGGTGCGCTCATTGGCTGAGCGCGGTGCGGGTGACATCAAGCCAAGGGTTACAATCCCCTTACTGGTCACCAAGAAAAAAAAAAAAAAGAAATGGGATAAACAACCTAATCAAAAGGCAGAGATTATCAGACTGGATAAGAAAACATGATACAACTTTACGATGAATACAGAAAAATAAATTTTAGATTCAGAAATAGAAATTGGTTGTAAGTAAAAGAATGGAAAAAGATATACAAACAGCAATTGTTTTAGTCTGTTTTGTGTTGCTATAACAGAAATACCTGAGACTGGGTAATTTATAAAAGAAAGAGGTTTATTTGACTTACGATTCTGGGACAGCTGCATCTGGCACGGGCATGGCAGAAAATAGCAGGCTGCCAGTGGGTATGAGCAGATTACATTGCCAGAGGAAGGAAGGGCAAGAGGAAGCAAGAGAGAGAGAAGGTGCCAGGGTCTTTTTAAGCAACAAACTCTCATGGGAACTAATAGAGCAAGAAGTTACTCATTAATCCCCCCTCCCCCAGAGAGAGCATTAATCCATTCATGAGGGATCTGCCCCCATGACTCAATCAGTTTCCAACACTGCCACATTGGGGATCAAATTTCCACATGAGTTTTGGAGGGAACAACACATCCAAACTCCATCATTCTGCTCCTGGCCCCCCCCAAACTCATGTCACTCTCACATACAAAATACAATCATTCTATCCCAATAGACCCAAAAGTCTTAGCTTGCTCCAGCACCAACTTAAAAGTCCAAAGTCTCATCTGAGACCCAAAGCAAAAGTCCTTCTAGCTGTGAACCTGAAAAACAAAACCAAATTTATCTACTGCCAAGATACAATAGTGGAACAGACATTGGGTATACATTCCCATTCCTAAAGGGAGGAATAGGCCAAAAGAAAGGAAAAACAGGTCCTAAACAAGTCCGAAACACAACAGGGCAGACACTATGTTTTAAAGCTCCAAAATAATGTTCTTTGACTCCAAGTCCTGCATCCTGCGCACAATTGGGCATCTGGGCCCCCAAAGCATCAGGCAGCCTCATTCCCACAGCTCTGCCAGGTGCAGTCCAGTGGGTTGCGCTGGTGCCTGCAACTTTTCCAGATCAGTGTTCCACTCTGGTAACTCCGTAAGACTGGAGTTTCCATGGTGGTCCCACTGCCTTGGCTCTACTAGACATTTCCCTGGTGGGGGCTCCCTGTGGGGGCTCCAACCCCACTTTCCTGCTTGGCATTGCTCTAGTAGATGGCCTCTGCAGTGGCTCCACCCCTGTGGCAGGTTTCTGCCTGGGCCTCCAGGCTTTTCCATACATCCTCTGGAATCTGGGTGGAGGCTGCCACACCTCCACTGCTCGCATGTCCTGCTGGCCTGCAGACTTAACACAACGTGGACGCCACCAAGGTTTCAGGCCTCTACTCTCCAGGGCTGCTGCACAAACCACACGTGGGGCTGTTCCAGCCGGAGCAGCTGGGGTGCAGGGAGCAGGATCCTGAGGGCAGCTGCGCCCCAGGTCTGTCCTCCAGGATAACTCAGTCCTTCTAGGCCTCAGGGCCTGTGATGGGTTGGGCACCCTTCCAGATTTCTCAAATGCCTTTAGGGAATTTTTTCCATTGTCCTGGTTCTTAGCATCTGGCTGCCTCACTGCCAAGATAATGTCTTTAGCAAACAGTTTATCAGCTTCACCCTTGCATTTTTCTCCTGCTCTCCACTTCTCTACCACATGGTCAGGCTGCAAATTTTCCAAAACTTTATGCTCTACTTCCCTTTTAAATTCTGGCTTATGTTATGATTTTGCTGCCATAACTCAGAGTAGGCTGTTAGAAGTAGTCATGCAGCATCCTTAATCCTTTGCTGCTTAGAAATTTCTTTGGCCAAATGCTCTGGTTCACAACTCTTAAGTTCCATCTTCCACAAAGTCCAAGGGCATGGACACAATGCAACCAGGTTCCTTGCTATGGTGTAGCAAGGGTTATCTTTTATTCAATTCCCAATAAGTCCCTCATTTCTATCTGAGACCTCATCATCCACATGGCCTTTACTGTCCACATTTCTATCAGCATTCTACTCACCACCACATAAGTCTCTAAGACATTCCAAACTTTCCCTTGTCTTTTTCTATTCTTCTAAGTCCTCCAAACTCCTCCAACCTTTGCCCATTACCCAGTTCCAAAGCTGCATCCACATTTTCAGGTATCTGTTTAGCAACACCCCACTCCTCGGTACCAATTTTCTGTTTTAGTACATTTTGTGTTGCTATAACAAAATACCTGAAACTGGGTAATTTATATAGAAGAGAGGTTTATTTGGCTTACAATTCTGGGACAGCTGCATCTGGCATGGGCCTCAGGCTGTTTCTACTCATGTCAGAAAAGTGGCAGGGAGCTAGCAGGTACAAGCAGATCACATGGCAAGAGGAAGCAAGAGAGAGGAATCAAGAGAGAGAGAGAAGATGCCAGGGTATTTTTAAGCAACAGGCTCTTGTGGGAACTAATAGAGTGAGAACTCACTTATTAATCACCCCCAGGGAGAGCATTAATCCATTCATGAGGGATCCACCCCCATGACTCAATTAGTTTCCAACACTGCCACATTGGAGATCAAATTTCCACATGAGTTTTGAAGGGGACAACACATCCAAACTCCATCAACAACTATTAAATAATTGTATGAATATACCAATATTAGAAAAAAATAGAATTTAAAACAAAAAAAGGTAATAGGGATAAAGAGGGACATTTAATGATAATAAAAGGGTCATTCCATCAGGAAGATATAACAATCACAAACATATATGCGCTCAACAACAAAGTCCCAAAATGCATAAAACAAAAACTGACAGAATTGAAAGGAAAAACAGACAATTTAAGAATAATGGCTGGATACCTCCATAACTCACATTTAGTAATGGATAGAACAATGAGACAAAGGATCAATAAGGAAATAGAAGACTTAAGCAACACTATAAACCAATTAGACCTAACAGATAGACATTTATAGAATGCTAAACTCTACAATAGTAGAATATAATTCTTTTGCAGTATACATGGAACATTGTCAAGCATAGACCATACAGTAGGCCATAAAACAAACCTTAATAAATTTAAAAGGATTAAAATCATACAAAGTATGTTTATTATCACAATAGAATGAAATTAGAAGTCATAATAGAAAGTTGGGAAATTCACAAATATGTAGGGAACAAACAACACACACATTAAAAAAAAAAAAAACAAACCATGGCTCAAATAAGAAATTATAAGAAAATTTCTTCCCCAAAAAGGAAATTAGAAAATGCTTTGAGATGAATGAAAATAAAGAAAAGACATACCAAAACTTATGTGCTGCAGTTAAGAGTACTTAGAGGAAAATTTGTAGCTTATATTAAAAGTTTATATTAAAAAAGAAGAAAGATATCAAATTAATAACCTAACTTTCCACAATAAGAAACTGAAGAAAAAGAGAAGTAAATTAAACTGAAAGCAAAAAATAAGAAAGTAAATAATAAAGGTTAGAGTAGAAAGTAACAGAGAATAGAAAATTAGAGAAAATCAACAAAACCAGAATTTAATTCTTTGAAAAGATAAACAAAATGGACAAACCTTTAGTAGCCTGACAAAGGAAAAGAACATAGAAGACTAATTACTAAAATCAGGAATGAGAGAGGCAACATTAGTACCAATCTTCCAAAGATAAAAAGAAAGTGGAATGCTATGAACAACTGTATGCCAACAAATTAGATAACTTAGATGAAATGGCAAAATTCCTAGAAAGGGACAAATTACCAAAACTGAATAAAGAAGAAATAGAAAATTTGAATAGACTTTAAACCTAAATAGATTGAATTAGTAATTTTAAATCTTCCCACAAAGAAAAGCCCAGGACCAAATGGCTTTACTGGTGAATTTATTAAATATTTAAAGAATTAATACTAACTATTCCCCAAACCTTCCAAATGATAAGAGAAGAGAACACTTCCAACTCTCAAAGTTTTATTCTCTTTCCATGCCCAAATGGGAATCATAACTTATACAAGAAGCTAAAAATTCCTTCTAAAATATTTGTCAGTTACTTATAAATTGTATTTTTCATGCCTCTGTTTCTCATCCCAGATTTTCAAGTTTTTTTATTTATGTGCATTTCTTTAAACTTTTTATGCAGATCTTTTGTATTGGTTATGAATATTCACGAAACACAAAGCTAATGGTCACCACTCATGCCCAAGATGTGACAGCCAGAACCATACTTGCAGCATCCCCATTACCACAAATTGAGATTATACCCCACGTCTCCCACCCAAATACCCCCGACTGTCCTTCCTGTCCCTCTTTACCCCACTCAACTTTGTATCCCTAGGTCTGTTCTCTCCCTCTAAGTCCAACACACCATTGTGATCTTTCTTTCCTTCCTTCTTTCTCTTTTAGCTCTGACTTATGAGTGAGTACATGTAATATTTATCCCTCTGTGCTTTCCTTATTTCACTCAACATAAGTTTTTCTAAGCTTATCCATGTTGATGCAAATGGGATAATTTCATGCTTTTTTATGTCACGGTAGTATCCATGGTGTATATATACCACATTTTCCTTATCCAGTCATCCATCAATGGACATTTAGGTTAGTTCCATATCTTGACTATTGTAAACAGAGCTGTGATGAACACGGGAGTGCAGGTATCCCTTTGACATGACAATTTCCATTCCTCTGGGTATATACCCAGAAGTGGGATTGCTGGATTGTATGGAAGATCTATCTGTAGTTGTTTGAGGAGCCTCCATACTGCTTTCCACAATGGCTGCACTATTTTACAGTCCCACCAACACTGTAGGAGCATTCCCTTCTCTCCACACCCATGTCAGCATTTGTTATTCTCTGTCTTTTTGATTATAGCCAGTCTAACTGGGGTGAGATGATATCCAATTTGCATTGGTTTTTATTTGCACTTCACTGATGACTACTGAAGTTAAGCATTTTTTCATGTACTTGTTGGCCATTTGTATGTCTTCCTTTGAAAAATGTCTATTCAGCTCCTTTGTCCACTTTTAAAATTGGGTCATTTGATTTTTTACTGTGTAATTGCTTGAGTTCCTTGTATATTATGGATATTAATCCCTTGCCAGATGCATAGTTAGCAAAAATTTTCTCCCACTTTGTAAGTTGTCGTTTCACTCTGTTTGTTTCCTTTGCTGTGCATAAGTTTTTTGGTTTGACATAGTCTTATTTATTTTTTCTTTTGTTGCCTGTACTTTCGGGCTCATGTTCACAAAGTCTGTGTCCAGACCTAGTTCCTGAAGTGTTTCACCTATATTTTCCCTTACTAATCTTACAGTTTCAGGTCTTATACTTAACTCTTAAATCCATTTTGAGTTGATTTTAGTATATGGTGAGAGATGCATATCTAGTTTCATTCTTCTGCATATGGATATCCAATTTTCCCAGCACCACTTACTGAAGAGGCAGTCTTTTCCCCAATGTAGGTTTTTGCTGTCTTTCTTACATATCAGATGGCAGTAAGCCTGAGGGTTGATTTCTGGGTTCTCTATTCTGCTCCACTGGTCCAAGTGTCTATTTCTATGCCAGTACCATGCTGGTCTGGTTTAGCTTTGTGGTGTAATTTGAAGTCAGGTAGTGTTATGCTCTGGCTTCCCCCACCCCACCCCAGGATAGTTTTGGCTGTTCAGGGTCTTTTTTGTTCCATATGAATGTTAAGATTGTTGTTTTCCATTTCTGTCAAGAATGTCATTGGTATTTTGATGGGGATTGCATTGAATCTGTAGATTCAATCTAATCTACTTTGGGTAGAATAGACATTTTCACAATGTTAATTCTTCCAATCCACGAGCATGGAATGTCTTTCCATCTTTTTGTGTCTAATTTCTTTCAGTAGTGGTTTGTAGTTCTCATTGTAGAGATCCTTCACCTCCTTAGTTAAATTGATTCCTAAGTATTTTATTTTTTTCATGACTGTTGTAAATGGGTTTACTGTCTTGATTTCTCTTTCTGTTAGCTCATTATTGGAGAATGTAAAGGCAACTGATATTTGGGCATTTATTTTGTATCCTGCAAAGTTACTGAAATTATTAACCAGCTCTAGAAGCTTTTGATAGAGTCTTTAGGTTTTTCTATATACAGTATCATATCATCTGCAAATAGGGACAGTTTGACTTCATCTTTTCCATTCTGGATTCCCTTTATTTCTTTCTCTTGCCTGTTTGCTCTGGCTAGTACCTCCAGTACTACATGAAATAGAAGTGGTGAGAGTGGGCATGCTTGTCTTGTTCCTGTTCTTAAGGGAAAAGCCTTCAGTTTTTCCCTATTCAGAATGATACTTGCAGTGGGCTTGTCATAGATGGCTTTTATTGTATTGAGATACTTTCCTTCTATACCTAATTTGTTGAAAGTCTTTATCATGAAGGGATGTTGAATTTTGTCAGATGTTTTTTCAGCATCTATTGAGATAATCATATGGTTTTTGTCCTTGAATTTGCTGATGTGATGTTTCACATTTATGGACTTTCATATGTCGAGCCATCCTTGCATCTCTGGGATAAACCCCACTTGATCATGGTGTATAACTTTTTTGATGTGTTGCTATATTCTGATTGCTAATATTTTGTCGAGGATTTTTGCATCTATGTTCATCAAGGACACTGGCCTATAATTTTCTTTTTTTGTTGTGTCTTTATCTGGTTTTGGTATCAGAGTTATTATGCTGGCCTCATAAAATGAGTTTGGGAGAATGGCTTCTTTTTCAATTTTTTTGGAATACTTTGAGGAGAACTGGTATTAATTCCTCTTTAAAGGCTTGACAGAATTCAGTTATAAAGCCATCCAAACCTGGGCTTTTCTTTGTTCAAAGATTGCTGATTACCACTTCAATCTTGTTGCTTGTTATTGGTCTGTTCAGGTTTTCTGTCGCTTCTTGGTTCAGTCTGGGTAGTTTCTATGCGTCCAGAAACTTATCATTATCTTCCAGGTTGGCAAATTTGTTGTCATACAGTTGATTATAATAGTCTCTAATGATTCCTTCTATTTCTGCAGTATTGGTTATAATGTCTCCCTTTTCATTTCTGATTTTTGTTATTTGGGTCTTGTCTCTTCTTTTTTGTTAACCTAGCTAATGGGCTTTTTTGTTATTGTTGTTGTTGTTAACCGAGCTAATGGTTTATCTATTTTGTTTATATTCTTGAAAAAACAACTTTTTGTTTCATTGATATTTTCCATTGTTTTTGGGGTCTCTATTTCATTTAGTTCTGCTCTGATCTTAATTATTTATTTCCATCTGCTACCTTTAGGATTGAATTGTTTTTGTTTTTCTAGTTCTTTGACATTTAGCATTAGGCCATTTATTTTTATTTATTTATTTATTTATTTTGTCCTTTTTGAGACCAGCCGCACCGTGCTCAGCCAGTGAGCGCTGTGAGCGCACCGGTCATCCCTATATTGCTGTGAGAGCACCGGTCATCCCTATATAGGATCCGAACCCACGTTGGGAGCGCTGCTGCGCTCCCAGCGCCGCACTCTCCCAAGTGTGCCATGGCCTCGGCCCAGGCCACTTATTTTTGAAGTCTTTCCATTCTTTTGGTGTAAGCGCTTATTGCAATAAATTTCCCTCTTAGTACTGCTTTTGCAATATTCCACAGGTTTTGGTGTGATGTGTCTTTACTTTTATTAGTTTCAAGAATTTTTTTTATTTCATGTTTAATTTCTTCTTGGGCCCATAGATAATTCAGGAGCCTATTGTTTAGTTTCCATGTATTTGCATCATTTCTGTAGTTGTGCTTGTTATTAATTCCAGTTTTAGTCCATTTTGGTCTGAAAAGATACTTGCAATGATTTCAGTTTTTTAAATTTGCTGGGACTAGATTTGTGACCTAATATTTGGTCTGTTCTGGAAAATGTTCCATGTGCTGATGAGAAGAAAGTATATTCTTTAGTAGGTGGGTGAAATGTTCTGTATGTATCTGCCAAGTCCAGTTGATCTAAGGTGTAGTTTAAATCCTGTGTCTCTTTGTTGATTTGTTGCCTGGAAGATCTGTCCCATATTGAGAGAGGGGTATTCAGGTCACCTACTATTAATGTAATAGGGCTTATTTCTTTCTTTAGGTCTATGAGTGTTTGCTTTATATATTTGGGTGCAGTACTGGGTGCATCTGTATTTATGATTTTTATCTCTTCTAGCTGGATAGATCCTTTTATCATTATATAGTGGTCTTCTTTGTCTCTTTTAATGTTTTTTGGCTTAAAGTCTATCTTACGTGATATAAGAATAGCTACTCCTCCTCATTTTTAGTTTCCATTTGCATGGTATATCTTTTTCCATCCCTTTACTTTTAGTCTGTGTGTGTGTCTCTACAGTTGAGGTGGGTCTCTTGAAGGCAGCATATACTTGGGTCTAGCTTTTTTTTTTTTCCTTTTTGTCTTTTTTACTGACCGGCAACGGGATTGCAACCCTCGGTGTTGCGCCCGCACCGCGCTCAGCCAGTGAGCGGGAACCGGTCTCCACATGGGATCTGAACCCTCGGCGGGAGCGCCACCGTGCTCCCAAGTGGCACACTCTCCAGTGTGCCACCAGGCCGGCCCGGGTCTAGCTTTTTAAACTGATCAGTCATCTGTGTCTTTTGAATAGGGAGTTTAATCCATTCACATTTAGGGTAGTTATTGACAGGTATTGTTTAATTATTGCCATTTAATTGCTTTTTGTTTAGATGACTTAAATATCTTTTGATCATTACTTCTCCTTTTATTTCACTTCTTCAACGTTAGTTGGAAATTTAAGGTGGCATGATTTAGCTTCTTTTTCTTTCTCACTAGCATTTTTGTTTTAATGGCAGGTTTTGCTCTTTCTTGTGTATTCGTGATAGTGATCATCATTATTCAGATTCCAGATGAAGGACGTCCTAGAGAATTTCTTGCAGGGCTAGTCATGTGGTGGTAAACTCCCACAATTTGTTTGTCTGGGAAATACACTATTTCTCCCTCACTTCTGAAGAAGAGCCTTGCTGGGTAAAGAATTCTTGGCTGGCAATTTTTTTCTTTTAGTGTTTTGTATATATCATTCCACTTTCTTCTGGCCTGTAGGGTTTCAGTTGAGAAGTCTGCTCTTAGTCTGATGCGGGTTCCCTTATAGATGACTTGACACTTTTGTCTTGCTGCTTTTAGAATTCTCTCTTTGTCTTTGAGCTTTGCAAATTTGACTATAATGTGTCTTGGGGAGGATCTTTTTGGATTGAATCTGTTTGGGGACCTTTGAGCTTCCTGGATCTGAAGGTCTGCATCTCTCCCTACGCCTGGAAAGTTTTCTGTTATTATTTCCTTGAATAGGTTTTCAATACCTTTTCCTTTCTCCTTCCCTTCTGGAATACCCACAAGTCGGATGTTAGAGCACTTGAGGTTGTCTGCTATCTCTCTTAGATTTTCTTCATTATTTTTATTTCTTTTTTCTTTCTTTCTTTCTTTTTTTTTTTTTTTTTGTCTACCTGGGTTATTTTGAAAAGAGCATCTTCGAGATCTGAAATTCTTTCTTCTGCTTGGTCTACCCTGCTGCTCAAGCTCTCTGTTGTGTTTTTTATTTGACTGAGTGAATCTTTCATTTCTAGGAGTTCTGCTACATTCTTTTTTAAGGTATTAATCTCTTTGTAAATTTCCTCCTTCATATTCTGGATATTTTTTCTTGTTTCCTGTGCTCTCATATAGAGTCTTCTTTTATCTCTTTGAGTTTTCTTAAGATTGTTGCTCAAAATTCCTTTTCAGACATTTCAAGGATTCCTTGTTCTATGGGGTCTGAAATTTGAGCATTACTGTGTTCCTTTGATGGTGTCATTTCTTCTTGTTTGTTTGTAGTTCTAGTATTTTTATGTTGATATTTGGTCATCTGGTAGAAGGCTTGCTTCTTCTATTACTCTGGGGCTGGCTGTGAGGATAAAGATTTCTTCCTCTATTTGCAGGCTCTACTGGTGACTCTTCTTTCAACAATGTAGTCGAGTGAGTTGCAGGTTACCTGTAGAGTGGCCCTGGCTGCTACTATAGTGGTAAACTGTCTGGTAACAGTAGGTATGGCAGTGGATATATTACACCACCTTGGCCCCTGTTCCATAATCTGTGGCTGTACACTGAACCCCCAATGATGCGTGCATCTTGGCTCACCTCGGCACCTGCTGGGCCTGTGGGTGCTTCCCTTCGGGGCCTAAGACTGAGCCCTGGTGCCATGCGGGTTTTGGCTCACCTTGGTAGCTGCCGCGGCTGTAGGCACTTTCCTCCCCTCCATGCTTTAGACTCAGATTTCCAAGAGTTAAATGCAACATTAAAAGACTTAAGAGATTGCATTTCATTACCCCTGTTTCAAAAGTCATACCTAAAATTTTTATTGTGTAAGATTTTTCCTTTGAAGAGTTAAAAGCCTAGATGACTACATAATGCCAAGCCTACCAAACTTATAAGTAGTAATGTTTCTTATACACCATACCAAACGATAATCATTCTTTGGCCTACAGCAGATCTTTTCACGTGCCAGTATAAGACAAGTCATTCACTTCCATAATCCTAATTTCACCCCCTTTTTCTGGCCTTCAGAGAGAAGAAGGGAAACTGTACAGTAGTTTCTAAAGCATCAGTCAAATTCCATTAGGGCAATCAGGTTAGTACATTAAAGCCAGCTTTTAAAGAACAACAGATTAAAAAATATCAGCATGCATATAGTAAGGGTAGGTATCGTGATAAATTTTTGTGTCAATTACATATGTACATATCTGTGTTTGTAGTGGGTTACTATTCAAGATGCATTTCTCACTGTGGGTTAAGGTTAAAAAAGTCTGAAAGTCACTGTTTGAAAAGTAATTGACTATTCAACTATTTCATTCCTTCCTATTAAACAAGGTAAATCATCTCCTTCCATAAAACTCAATTCTTCATCAGGAACATATCAGCAATAGCTATTGAAGGTCTTTTTGAAGTTCAAGGCTACAATTCAGAAGACTGACATGTGCACACCCTGGCTCTGTCTGGATCAGTCACACAATCTTCCTTAGCCTGTTTCCTCATCTGTAAAATGGTTATGATTACACCTAAATGCCCTAAGTGTGTCCTAAAAATAAAATAAAACAATATATGTGCACGTGGCATAAAATGATAAAGCCTGTGCTATTTCTCACTAGCCTCATTTACAAGTGACAGCTTAGTTCTATATTGGCTCTGTCCCTCACAACCCTTGAATCTGACTCTGCATATATTCTTCAGAGCAGTGGTTCTCAACTGGCTGCAGTTTTATCACCTAGGTATTTAGAAATACCAATGCCTGGGTCTCCTCTCAGACAAACTAAATCAGAAACCCCAGAGGTAGGCCTAGACATCTATAATTTTTAAATCTCCCAGGTAATTTTAGTGTGCAGTCAGAGTTAAGAATCACTGTCTTAGGCTGGATGACTGCTGTTTTTTATTTTTAACATTCTGCCTGCTGTCTTCCTCTCTCTACACATAGACAGACAGGTAGATAGGCAGGCAGGGAGGCAGACAGACAGACACACACATCCCTTTGGAATGTATCCCTTCCTGCTGCAGCTGATTTGAGGAAGAAACAAAAAGTGAAGGCAGACTTAACTGCACCTCTCCACCTCTACTCTAACCATCCCATGATAGTAAGTGTGAAACTCAAGAAGTCCTTGACAGCGGGCTGGCCCGGTGGCGCACTGGAGAGTGCGCCGCTTGAGAGCGTGGCGGCGCTCCCGCTGAGGGTTCGGATCCCATGTGGAGACCGGTTCCCGCTCACTGGCTGGGCGAGGTGTGGGCGCAACACCGAGGGTTGCGATCCCGTTACCGGTCAGTAAAAAAGACAAAAAGGGAAAAAAAAAAAAAAAAAAGAAGTCCTTGACAGCAAACAGTTGCTATCATGGAAGTCTTCAGTTTAGACAAATTATTACTTCTGATATTCCCAAGGAAATTCCCAACAGTTTTTATTTATATGGCATTTTAAAAAATTGTTGAGAGAGAAGAAATAGAATCCTACAATGAGCCAACAGCACATGGTTTGGGTTCTGTCTTTCTTTTTCTGGAGACTTTAACTGCTCAAGGACAATAAAGCAACCCCACAACTCCCTAATCAAAAGCAGCTAAAACCCATACATGGGCTAGAAGCTTCTGCTCCTGCATATCCATACTTAAAGAGACACCCAAGAATGAAAAGCACCAGTAATTCTGGTGAGGAGACGAGCACCAGCAGCAAGGACCCCTCTCCCTCTGCTCTCCCTCCTCTTCTCCATTTGCTGACAATGAGACCTCTGTGGTAAAAATAACAAATTGATCTTTAAAATTACTTTCAAATGTAAGGGGACTACAAGATGCTTTATAAATGTAAAAACCCAGACTTAGACTCAATCTCAAGTGCAACTGATCAGCAAATTTTCCTGAGCTCTTTAATGTGGGTTCAGGTCTGGAAGACACAGAATGAGTGAGTCAGGGGCTGATCTCCCTGGGTCTAGAGGTTCATCATGCATGTGAAACAAGACAGCCAGAGTTGGTTTATTGGCTGAATTGTTTGTAGAGATTATAAACACTGCAGCTTTCAAGAGGAGGAGAAGTCAGTGAGGAAGGCCAGAGGTCTTTGGGAAGGGGGATGCTACAGGGACATGTAAAATCTGAATGCACCATCACAGAACATACAAGCAGCAGCATGCTCAACATGTGTGATTTTCCTAATTCTGAGTCATGTGATTTCCTGCTACACATGCACGCATGCATGTCCTGCTGGCTGTCTGCCTCTGCTGCGTGGCTGTGGGAAAGGCGCAGCACCCCAGGCAGCGAGGCCCGTCTTCCACTCCACTGCCTCGCTCCTTCACTGCCTCCACCCCACCCACCTCACCTGGGTTTCCTCACCTCATAACACCTTTTTCCTTTCCTCCTAGACCCCTTTTCTTCCTTCTCGGAGTTTCTTCTCTCCTTTTGGACTTTTCATTTCTTAGTAGCTTCACTAGGTGAACACCGATCAACACCTGAAATCTAATTTCGGTCAGGCCTGAGGTCATGCGGATGCAGTCATGCTGCCTGGGGTAAGGACAGACCCAGAGGGGCTAGATGCAGCCGCAGGAGTTCCCAGCATAAAACTGTCTGTAGCCTGTGGTGACCTTGACTCAATTCCTCTCGACCTCTGGGGGAGGGTGTGAGAGGACACAGCTGTGCAGTCACAGTCCATCCCCAAGTAAACACATCCAAACAAGCCAGGCTGTTAGAAAAGCCAGTGGCAGTGGCAGCAGAAACTCTGAGTAAGAAACAGAAATTCCTGCAAACTTGCTTTGGGTCTCCACCAAGGATCTGCGAACAAACACAGACTGTATGCATCGCTGGATAAAGCTGAGCATGTCCTGGGGCCACCAGACATGTGGACTACACGCCCGAAAAGCAGAGGGCAGCCTGCGGAGGCTCCCCTGCCACTCACCTGCCTCCGGTCACAGACTGTTCCAACAGACC